>NW_016202026.1:0-2415 GCF_001687245.7 Rhagoletis zephyria | reverse complement strand
TATATATGTACATGAGTTAAAATTGCTTTAGGATTTTTATAAAAAGACCACAAATGACACGCTTTATTTCAGGCTAATTTGATTCTAGCTATATAAATATATAAGACATTTTAATGTTGGTTTATACCCAAAAATAATGGATAATATTTATGAGGTAATCTATTTTTTAGAATTATATACCTATTTATGTGAAAGCACCTTTTTATGGAAATATTCCATTATTTAAACCAATTATTTTATTTTATACCAATAAAATGGTACCCAAGTATTAAACAAATGAATTATACAAGTCAATTTTTTACCATCATTTATTAACTCAAATTGTAGTTCTCATTCAGGGTCATACAAACGCATGCAAATAAAAATCTAAAAGCTAAGTGTATTAAAAACCCGGAACTTTTGGCTTAGGGTATTTTTGGTAAAGTTCAGCTAAGGTTTCAAGAGAGAGTTCATGACGCTTCTTCAAGTAAAGGGAATTATTAGTGAAATTGTCTAATTATTTACTTGCACTTGAAAAATTCGAAAATTTTTTGATTCGCATGAATGCGATAATTAAAAAACAAATCTTCTACGGGAATTTAGTTTTTCCCGATTTAAAGAGTGATTTACTCCTGAGTCGTATTTTAGTAGTCCGAACAGTGACCAGCACAGCTGCCGCACGCTCTCGCTTTGTATATGTACGTACATGCAATAGGTGTGTACTCGTATTGAGAGGACAAAATTCTCCAGCAGCAAAAATTCTGAGAATTTAGCAGCATTCGCTTTAAAAGAGACGAAATACCAACAGAAGTACGAGAACGCAAAATTTGCAAAAACCTGCAACCTTCGAAACAGCTGATCACTTGCACAGTTGCCACTGGTGTTTAATTTGGCAATTTATTTTCTGTTTGGTACTAGAGATGGGCACGGGCCCGACGGGCCCCTGCGTAAGCCCGCGGGTACGGGCCGGAATATTTGCCGTCAGCACGAACTCGTGCGGGCCTGGGCGTTCAGTAAAATTTCATAAAAGCACGAAAAGGCCCGTTGCTAATACTAAAAATTTAGATGAGCTTTTGTTTTTATACAAAAAAAAAATAGTACATATTTAAAATTCTTTTGATAAGAGAAAAGCAAAAAAAGAAATATTTGGAAACCTTTAGAAAATATATGATGCTTAGCNCTTTTGTTTTTATACAAAAAAAAAATAGTACATATTTAAAACTCTTTTGATAAGAGAAAAGCAAAAAAAGAAATATTTGGAAACCGTTAGAAAATATATGATGCTTAGCAGTTTTGTTTACATACATATCTGTACATAAAATACCTTCCACTCTTTCTACTTCCCAGAAAATATATTATAAAAATCGTTGATGTAAAATATTGATTCGCTTAAGTAAATATACATATGGATATAAGCACAAAATTAAAAATATGTACATATTAATACATACAATAAAAGTTGGCTCTTTATTTCCGGGCTGGGGCGTGTCCTGTCTTGTCGGGCCGGGCCCCATTAAAATTCTTAACGTGGGGGCTTGTGCGTGTTTTTGAAAGTTGNGTATGTATACATACAATAAAAGTTGGCTCTTTATTTCCGGGCTGGGGCGTGTCCCGTCTTGCCGGGCCGGGCCCCACTAAAATTCTTAACGTGTGGGCTTGTGCGTGTTTTTGAAAGTTGCTTTTGCACTCGTGCCGGGCCGGGCCTGAAAATTTAGGCCCGTGCCCATCTCTATTTGGTACATTTTCCCCCGATTTGGCATTTTATACAATTGAATAGTTTTCGATAAGAAAAACCTTTTTAAAATACATATTAATTATATCGGAATGAATAAGTTATTTTTGTCATAATTCTTTGTGATATCACATGGTGACGCAATCAAAAACAAGAGTATCTCCTCCAAACATACATCATTGATCCAAAAACAATATAATAGATATAGCTACAGATGTAGCTTTAAAATTATAAAATTTTCATTTCAACAATCAACCTACCAAAACCGAAAACTTCAGCGAAAAAACATTTCAGCATGCTGCATTTAAATCTATTTTGGTATATTTAAAGGTAAATTATGGTACAAATGAAAAATGTCATACGGCAACCATAGTTAGCACACACTAAAGTAAACAAACTGGAGATTAATAGCAAATTAGCGAAAAATAAACACAACAAACGTTGTGCATATTAAATTTACTCAGTTTTTCGTTGTATACTAGCATCAATAATAAAATTTGCAATAAATAACACAAAAAGGCCANCCCCCGATTTGGCATTTTATACAATTGAATAGTTTTCGATAAGAAAAACCTTTTTAAAATACAAATTAATTATATCGGAATGAATAAGTTATTTTTGTCATTATTCTTTGTGATACCACATGGTGACGCATTCAAAAACAAGAGTATCTCCTCCAAACATACATCATTGATCCAAAAACA
>NW_016202025.1:0-2415 GCF_001687245.7 Rhagoletis zephyria | reverse complement strand
ATGACTTTGATGGGTCCGCTGTGCCGATGGACGAACATGTACATACATACATATGTACGCCCCTCTACTGGACAGCGCTAAGCTGCTATATATTTGCAGCAAATGAATGGTTGGTTAACTGTTAGCAAATACTGTTTTGTTGTTGCTGTCGGCGTAAGATTTACATAAACAACTTCAATGCAGCAATAACAATACCAGCAACTACATAGCGCTATAATCTGTATCTTAAGACTGCTACTCTTCTACCCGCTACACAGTGCAACGCTTGTAAATGTTGCTCTTTGTGGCTAAGTCAGTGGAGCATTTGCCGCGTACATGTACGCGCAGGGTTGTGGGGTTACCAGCGGGTTACAGGCATCAAGGGTAGCTTTGGGATGCTAAATTTTTCGCGGCCGCTTATACGTATGTATGTATGTAATCCTTATTGCTGATACTTCCCCTACACCTCCCCTTGATGGTTAAGTACAGCTTAAAAAGCCTGTAGCCCTACGTAAGTGTTAGTGTTTTTGTTTTAGAAGGGCTCTTATTGGTCTTGTCTCGTCTCGCCTTAATGAAGTACCAAAAACTCAATTTATTTGCAATTAAATTGTGTGCGCAGAGACTGGAGCTGTCTAGTGTCGATGAGTAATTCTGAGTTATCTGGGAGTTGGTACATTTTTTTTGTTTTTCAATTAGGTATTCCTTGGTTTGGTTTTTATTTCACTTTGTTTTCGATTTTCTTTTAAAAATCTTATTTGTTTTTCTTAGACATGATTTTTATCGGTTTTAGGCCAATCGGTTTTTGTACACAATAAGGACGTCAGTCTCCTATAGCAAAGGTGTAATCTAGGATATGGGTACGCTATACAGAATATATTTCTGTTGGTTCTACATGCTAAGAAGAACACAGCAGTTGCCGCAATTCTAGTGTGAATGCTAAGCAGCTGATAGAAATTTGGATATGATCGTGATAAGAAACTGACCCGGCTCTCACAACTGCACGTACACAACCATACCTCATGCACTGACGACCTCCTTACCCTCGATAAGCTTTAAGAAGCTCTGCGCTTGTCGATTTACATATATTGAGATTTCTACAATCTAAAAAGATACAAACTTCTAATTAACCTCCCGAAACAAAAACTTAGAATTCTTACAGAGATGCTTAAGCAATGCAGGCTAAGACGACATCTACAGAAGTTGCGAGGCGACGAATGAAACACATAGACTCAATATTGACCATATTGAGAGAGAGGGAGAGAGAGCACATACACTACTTACCTACAAAGCTCTCCTTGGCTCTCCGGAAACTATAGGAATAGAATAAGTGTTGTGATGAGGGCACAACAGACGAACTTCCTTTTCAATTATCTATCTATCTACAGAGAATAGCTCGAAGCTCGATGGTTGGGTTGGTGGCTGTGAGTATTGAGAGGATCTCCATCACATTTGGGTTTTTAGATCAATTGCCTCGCAACCGCAAGAGGAGCTAGTAAATCATACAAGCATGCAAGCCACCATAGCTGTTGATGGAGCATGTGGAGTTAGCCGCACCAGCACTACCCTAAGGTCAAGGTGTTCAGGTAGCCTTGCCGTATTTGCCGGTATTTATTGAATTACTGATCGGGAACGGTCCACATCGATGCCTCAGCAAGGTGCCAGGTAGTAATTGGTGTCTTCTCTACGCATGTTGGTTCTACGGACAAGTGAGAACCACAGAACCACAAACTGCAACGAATAAAGAGTAAACGACATTTACACCTGATCCCGTCGTAGCGGAGCCAGATGGAGGCACTCTTCTCGCTTTCATTAATGGGATGATTAAAGGTGTTGCCAGCAGTACCAACATTATTACAGTGGAAGCACTTCAATCAAGGATACAAAACCGCAATATCCTAAACTCAACTTAATTTCCATCTATCCACTATCACCCACAGTACAACGGCGACCAGTGTAGGGAAGAATGCGGCCAATCCTGTAGGTTCCATAAAGAAAGAAGCAGCAACCTCTTAATCAGATAAGAAATAGCAGTTACCAGTGACTAGTCTAAGCTGTTGCCAGTTGAGCGAAGTATCCAACAGTGAGACTACAAGCGCAAGAATTGCCGCAAAGGATTAAAATACTAGAGAGAGTTGTTCAAAGTATACGCAAACTCCTTGAGAGAGAAGTAAGCGGCAGAGATAAGACGAATCCCTTCGCCAACGAGGGCTCCAGCATTATAGTAACAGGTACGCTTAAAAAGGACACTTTGAAGAACCAACCACAATGCAGCGCCATTTTAGACGTCGAATTAGCGAGCCTCGTACAATTATCCGTTGGGTCGTCACCGTCTTGCGGATCCTTTCGAGGATTAAGGATATTTATAAGCGCAGACCAAGCCTCGCTTGGACTTTCTACTGGATGCGTGACAAAACCCAGCGACGCCTTTGTCTGCCT
>NW_016202024.1:0-2415 GCF_001687245.7 Rhagoletis zephyria | reverse complement strand
ATGAAGTGTTGCCTACCGAAGCTCAACAGCCAAATCATCACGATAAATTAGTGTATATTTACACCTCTGGCACGACGGGATTACCAAAGGCGGCAGTCATCTCGCATTCACGGTATAATATACTCATGAAGTTCCTTAATTGTATAAAGCAATTAATGCTAGATAATCGTAAAACGTTTAAGTTAGGTTAGGTGGCATTGATTGGCCAAGAAAAGCCACAAATAGGCCGAATAAGTACGTCCGTAAATAGTTAAAGACCAGGTGCTATGTAAGATCAAAGCCTTAATGATTGTCTGATATAGAAGATTCTAGGTATTTTGAATTCCAGGATCAGCTCTGATTTTTAAGCACAACAAACCAAAGCCAAAGAAAAAGGAATACAGCTATCAGGGGGAGAGTAGTCTGCTGCAGTATCCGGACCTTTTAAGACAGCTTTGTCTATGATGGCTGCCCAGGGGCTTCAAGTAAGTGCCTGTACAGGTGTCCGCTGGGCAGAAGTCGAGAACTAGTTGTTTGCTAAGCATAGGGAAGGATATCGTTGTTGTCCAGAGGGCGGTAATTTGATTGGTCTGCAGCTTTTACCTCTACAGCGTATTCGCCACAGTAGCCAAACTGCCGTAGCTTGAGCTCATTCGTCGTGGTAGTAAAAGCAGTAACATGGTTGCGGTTGACTTTGTAGTCCCCTCATGAGGCTCCGTACAGTGAAGAAGTGCGAATGTTCTATAAGATAGTCGTTTACTTTCATCCACATTGCTGGATGCCAATATAGAGTAATCGTTTGCGTAGTATTTCAGTGAAACTCCCTCTGGTAGGTGACATACTAAATAGTCTCTTGTCGCTCTGAGAATCTATCGCGGCCGTTGTGGTAGTCAATTTTCCACTCGCGGATGATGCGTAGACCAGAGCGTAGTCGGAAATATCACTAGCCAAAGCAGGAGTTTCCCAGTTGGTTAGCCGTCACACGGGAATTCGACTGAGGCAGTGGAAGTGAGGGAGTAAGGCGGCAGGTGCTTACTTGTTGCTTAGGTAAAGTCCGTGGAGCCGAGGGGTCTAGTTGGCCCCGTGGAGGCAGAAGGNAGGCGGCAGGTGCTTACTTGTTGCTTAGGTAAAGTTCGTGGAGCCGAGGGGTCTAGTTGGCCCCGTGGAGGCAGAAGGTGTCCTGCGGAGTGAGCAACAAGAAACGACATACATACCATCAGGTCCACTTACTATGAAACCCAGAACAGGTTCTTAGAAGACTACCTCCGTTGCGAAATAGGCCCTTAATCAAAATGGAGTTCAGATGGGCCTTTATCTGCTATATGCAGCAGAACGAAGTTTCAGGACCGAAGCAAAAGACCTCGGAGCAGCCCTGCTGGAAGACATTAGTCCAAGAGCAGAGATTGATAGGGTTTGCCGATTTAAACAGGGTTACATGGTCGAACAATATTCATTGGTCGGATAAAAGCCGAGCCTTCGCGGTAAGTAGAAAGGCGCTAGTAGTGAAAATTGAGTTTATGTGCATCGAATATCTTCGATGATGTCATGTAAATATGATTCGCGGTGTTTTGCGCTTTTCTTAAGTTGCAGAGTGACCCTTTTTGATACGGAGACCTGCTACAAAAAAGGAACCAGCTAATATTTGAGAACTTAGGCAGACACTTGCCATTTATAAAGAACGAAACACCGTCCGCGTAAGCTGTGAATGCAGCTGCACCTCCTTCCACTTGCATGCGACACCTGTCGGCCGAAAGCTTCTATAGAAGTTATTATAGCCAGATTGGGGCCTTCTCCTTCGCATGACTTCAGGATTTGCTTCCATTCCAATGTGATCGGCTTTGCAGCCGAAGACACAATGCACGCATATCGAAGGGTTTGCTCCTTTATAGCATATGTGAAGACATTATTGCAATGCAGCTCTCTGGAGCCCTTCCATAAAATTCTTAATACACTGCACCTAAGTTTCTTCCTCTTAGTATTTTGAGGTCTCGCTTGGACTTTCAATGTTTCCATAGTTAGAGCAAATAACTTCTCTTATTTAAAATAACTGTAGCTCCGGATTTGGTGAGCTTCAGCTATCCCTCACCCTTCTCCTGGAGCTTTCAGCAGTGGCACGCAGAAGGACGGCTGGGATTTACCTTCGCACAAGGCACGAAGTGTGGAAAACATTGCAGAGGGACTATGTTGAGTGGTCGTTGGGTTCTCTAGGGAGGTCTTATATTTTAGCTGAACATAAATAGTTTGCACTTATAGGACAGATGTTTTTATACTATGTAAATATATATTTCATGTTTATTTCCAGGTATATTTTCATAGCCGCAGGCATTCACTACACCCTAAATTTTAAAAATAAGGATGTTTACTACACTCCTCTGCCGCTCTATCATACAGCTGGCGGTGTTATGAGCATAGGGCAAGCGTTACTATTTGGCTCAA
>NW_016202022.1:0-2415 GCF_001687245.7 Rhagoletis zephyria | reverse complement strand
CTTGTTGGGCCGTTTAAATGGAATTGCGCTGGAGTCTAATATGTATGTAAGTATGTACTTAAACGTTAACAATTGCGTTAATATGTAAACATTTAGCACAATGCGTTTAAAGTTGAAAAAATTTTCGCTTTATTTGTTCAAATTTTTATGGCTTCTTTTATTTCTACAAATATATCTTCTATTCTAGTGGCTTTTGTTGTCAAAGTTCATTTGTTGGCTTTATAATATGGTAAGAAGAGGAGAAGAAGAGTTTAATGTTTTGATACTTTCAACGTTTCTCCCACATTTTTGTTAAAATTTCTTTAGAATATGGAATGTAATGGAAAAAAAGCTGAACCAAATAATATATAAAAGCATAATCTGCAACAATTTAAAGTTCTATGAATTGATAAAATAAGAAAGCATCTAAAACTATTTGTATGAATCAAACGAAATTTCAAAATTTGCGGTTTTGTTAAGCAAATTCGTAAAAAAACACTCTCAAGTTCGTTGCTTAAGTCTTTTGTTGAAAAGTGAACTAATTATTTTCTCGATATAAATAATTAGGCATTTTTCAAGTCTTCAGTAGGCTCGACGATTTTTTATACAGTGAAAATGAGCAACTTCTTTAACAGAAAAAAATTGCTCAAAATCAACAGCAAGTCCCAGGGGCTCCAAACTTGTACTTTGTTATACTAGAATTGAATCTGCTACAAAATTGCATACTAAAAATATATCTAAGAAATCTACTCGCCTTTTGGAGTATTTTCCAGGCAGAAGCATCTGTTATTGCTGAAGGTTATAACATTTAAAGCGAAGTAGTTTAAACACCAAAATATTTTTATTAGTTACCATGAAATATTTTTTCTCGAATTTGAAACAAATTTAATTACGGTATTTTCTCCACTAATACGCATATTTAAAAATTTTATAGTAGTTCCCATTTTAAGTTCTATGTAAAAAAGGGCTAAGAATCTACACCTACATTAAAGTGAAATTTCTTTATCCCTTTCTAGAGCTTATTCCATTAATCAGATGCTAAAAAATCGCACCATTTGCGACCGCTACCTACACATGCATACTACTTGTGCGCTATTAGGGCTGACGCATCATTTAAAAGCTCTTCAGTTCACACAGTTTCATCAATAAATATATACGTATGTAGTAATACTTCGTATGCCTTTTTCATTCAACTTGTTAGCTACCATTTGGAAAGTGAAAACATCAACGAACAAAAATGGTAATCTCAGCTAGTAGTTGTACGAGTAGTAGACGTAGTGGGTGTAGACGCTAGCAGGTGTCACAACTTAAATGGCTATGGCAAAATATTAACTAATAAACTTTAAGCATTAGCTACTATTTAATGATTTTTTTTTAATCGATATACTTGCTTGTTGCGCATAACCAGCCTGGCCTCCGTTGCCTTTTAAGCTAGCGGGTACGAAAATTGGCGCAAGGCTGATTTCAGCTGAGCTAGAAATATGAAATTAAAGGCTGTTGGAAATGACGATAAATTTTCATTAACAAAAACATCCACTTTTAAGATTATTCTCTATCTGGCTAGGAAACAAGTTTCGTTTGATTTTCGAAAATGTCTCATTTTACAATGTTCGTCCACCTACATACATACATAAATACACAGTAGCAATTCAACATTTGTGTACTTATGTATGAATGTAGGTATTTATTTATCGTAATTGAATTCCATTTTTTAGCCGAAGATTCAATTTAAAAATTCAAAAAATGTCTATTCTGGTATTAACTAAAATTAAAGTAGCTTTAAAAAAGGTTTATAAACTGAAAAATTTAGCATAGATTTTTGTGTAATGCTATAGTTCAGTGAACTTAAGTGAAAATATGTATGTGCAACATATTTACATGTGGCCTATATGCAAATTTATGTCTAACCTCCATCTTGGTATGCCATATTTGTGAATATTCAAAACTCAAACCTTTCCCACTGACACAGAGAAACCACCGCATACCAGCCAGGTATTGGCCAAATAGCCACACAAAAAATAAATTCCTGCCAAACTTAAAGATGCGCCAAAATGTGTGTCATAGCCCGCAACCAATGTAACCAATGCAACGACCGCAAATGCACAAAACCGACTGGAGTACCCACCCATAATGCTAGCCGAAGAAGAAAGTATCCATGTCGATAGATTAAAGTCAACAAACTGAGTTTCAGCAGGAAAAAAGCAAAAGCGACATATCGAAATGCCAAAGGAAAAGTAAATAAATCATCGTCAGCTGCTATCGTCGAAAAATATTTGCAAATAGCATTGAAGAAAGCGACATTGCAGCCTCCAACGCCCGTAGCCATGACAACAACAGCAGCCAAGTACTCATTGCAAAAGAAAAGGAAGCACTTGAGAGTGCAGCCACCAGCAGGATTGTAAAGGTGTAAACACTGCTGTTGTTTAGTAAACAAAT
>NW_016202021.1:0-2415 GCF_001687245.7 Rhagoletis zephyria | reverse complement strand
TCGGCAGTTTCAACAATGGCAACATTGCTTGTGAAAGCTATCACGTTTGCAATGACCAACAAGAAGGCAGAACGCAGTCGCAAAACTACCATTTACATCAAGCAGATATCCAACAAAGGCAGCTGCATCAAGGCTATCAACAATCTCAAGCTTATGGATCTTCAGCCGAGGACCACTATGAACTGCAGCAGGCACAATACGGTTACAATAATTCGAATATTGGTCTACCACCTGGAGCACATTGCACTCGCCCGGGCGGCCCGAATTTAGTTAATAAGCAGTTAGTGCTGCCTTTCGTGCCCCCCAGTTTCCCAAACAAATCGCAAGACGGCGTAACTCATCTCATAAAACCATCCGAGTATCTAAAGAGTATAAGTGATAAACGATCGTGCCCTTCCTCTGCAAGGTAAGACTATGTAGTTCCAATNATACATATGGCGCCTGTTTTATTTTACAAAATATATGTGAATATTTAATAAAAAATGAAAGGGTGAACCCGCCTTCAAGTTAAATTTCTAAAGACTTGTAACAAAGTTTAAATAGCAATTATATTCAACAATTTTATTGAGCTTCAGGCCATTTTATACGAAAAATGTTGTGGAAAAAAAGAATTAAATAGCAACAAATGAGGATATGAAATTTATCTTAGAATTACTTCTAAATACTTGTTTTAGAAGAAATCTAAATTAGGATTCCTTTCAAATTAAAGGGGACGAAATAGTTTAACCTTTTCCTTCTATGTTTTATTTAGTATGGTTTCTACTTCCCTCCAAACCAGCTGTGGGAAGTGGGTTGTTGAGCAAACTGGCCTCATCATCTATAAGTACTATATTCCGGTGGTAGGTCCTGGTCCTATTAAGATAATAGAGTTGTCACGATACTTTATTCCTTTGGGAATTGGGTTTTTTGATAAAATTTACAAACCTAACTAAAATTGATGGTAATGTAAAACAATATTGCTACCGCCCTGGTCTCCCTAACTTAAAGTCGGTGCTGCTGCAACACGAAGAACAAAACTAGTAGATATGTATTAGTTAGTTAGTTACATGCATAAGTACATATCGTCGATGTTTTTGCAAACCCGCCCATCGACCAATTGCAAAACCGCCTATCTTACGACACTCAAATTTTACAGGAGAGCAAAAAAACGGTTAACTTTGAAGGCAAGGCCATGATAGGTGTTATTTTCTCTTCGGTTTTATGATTTTTATGCATAAACCTCGATGCCTGGAGTTCAGGATTACGAAATTTAATTTTTGCCACAACGGCGATTTAGGCGGTTTTAAAACTGGTCGATGGGCGGTTTTGCAAAAACTTCGACGACATGTACTTATGTATATTCGAAAAGCGTTAACCTACAAAAGTCTTTGATTGCATGCACTAACTTCCAAATAGCCAACGAATACCATAAAGTAATTAGTGCATTCAATTTGTAGGCATTATCTACTTTGTCTTGTTATTCGCGTGCTGCATGAGTGCGTGCATCGTATGCCAGATACAGTGGTCCACTTCACCATCTTTTGGTTTTTAGTATTAGCATTCGCGTGCTTATCCATAATTTATGCGAGTTTCGCCAACGAATTGAATCTCATGTTCGAATGATGTTAACAGTTCCTTTCAGTTCAGTAGCAATAACGATGATATTACGAACGCACTCAACTTGGAGTAGGTTAGTTTAAGGTGCCGAAATATGTACTACATACTATATGGCTTGAAAGAAAATTTTAATTTGTAAAAACTTTGCCAATACACATTTGTATGAATCCTGAAACCTAACCAAGAAAAGTTCTAAATAAGTTTTTATTATGATTTCATTGGGAATTATCAACTAGATCGACGGATAGTGAGGATTATATGCATATCCAGGTGACTAATCAACATGCAGCCGGCTTCGAGCCTCCGAAGCCACCACCGCCACCACCACTTCCAGTTCATCCTGTAACACAACACAATGAGAAGCATAGCAATATGAAAACAATGAATTCGCACGTGTCCATAGTCAATCAGGATACTGCGACGCGTAAACAACATCAGCCACTCTCTGCCATTTCTATTCAGGACCTTAACAGTGTCCAGGTAACTTCGATGCGATTGCGTAAATTCATATACTTACATACATACATATATAGCTTCGACGAACCGATACTCAGAAAATGCCTAAGCCGTATCAAATGCCAGCACGTAGCCTTAGTATGCAGTGTCTGACCACTTCATCGGAAGTTTATCTTAAGACCGACCTAATTGCTGAATTAAAGATATCAAAGGATATTTCAGGCATTAAAAAGATGAAGGTGGAAAAACAATTAGCTGGTCATTTTGATTCTGAAAATTATTCGGAAATTTCGAAACAGTTTACAGCCAACAATTATATGGATCAGGTAAGGACATTTAGCACATTTGTTTAAAGTTCACGGG
>NW_016202018.1:0-2415 GCF_001687245.7 Rhagoletis zephyria | reverse complement strand
GAACTTAAACTGATTATTATTTTGAGGTTGCTCAATAAATAAAAAGAGGATTTAGTTCTAAAAAGGACTGTAAAATCTTTAGTGAGAAACGGATTTATTTCAAGCAAGGACTTTAAAAACTTTAGAGAGATCTATAGTAGGAAAACGGGTCGCGCTGACAATTTAGGAGACGTTTTTAATAGATTGCTAGTTTCATTAGACCCTACGATTACTAGCTCGCACTTGTTGCCAGTGTGGAGTTACTTAGTAGAACTTGAAGCGAATAATATTAGTTTAACGGGGCATGGATGGGATTTAGATTCCGACTATGAGGAATAAGTGTCACAGTTTTCATTATATAGTACTTATCATAACTATAAGGCACCCACATATTGACAAGTTTTGACTATTTTTCTATCTTTATTTAATTTTAATTATCTTTTTTATAAAAATATAGTTTATTTCTTAACAAAAATCTAATAAAGCTGAGTTTCGAACTTCGTAAAAATATCGATGTTTTTGATTAGATATTTAAAAAAGATTTTGAGTCCAAGTTTGAAGTAGCTAGGACATACCGTTGATTTTTGGCAAGTATTTTGGTGAAGGTGTCGCTCATTTTCTCCATATAAAAAATCGTCGAACATACATCGTATGGAAATACGTAANTCGTAAAAATATCGATGTTTTTGATTAGATATTTAAAAAAGATTTTGAGTCCAAGTTTGAAGTAGCTAGGACATACCGTTGATTTTTGGCAAGTATTTTGGTGAAGGTGTCGCTCATTTTCTCCATATAAAAAATCGTCGAACATACATCGTATGGAAATACGTAAGTCCTAGCTATTTGCACTTTAATGTACTACAATTAAATGGGTTACAAAAGTTCATACTCAAAATCCTTTTAATAGTGCGTAGGGTAACTATACGAGACCCACATAATGAAAAGAAACTTGACTATTTTTGACTATTTATTTTATTAACCGATTCAAAAAAAGGAGGAGGTTATCAGTTCGTTGGAATTTTGTTTTTTGTTTTTTTTATGTATGTATGTTACCGCATAACTTTGGGCCACGTTAACCGATTTCGATAATTCTTTTTTCATCGGAAAGATGGTGTCTCAAGGGTGGTCCCATACTAATCCTTTAGATCCGATAATTGGATCATGAAGAAATTAACGATAATCTTAAATTTTAATATGAGAAATGAAGTCGTTTGATTTTTGCTTAAAATTGCTTGTTTTGTATTTTATTTTAATTATTTATTTTTTTTTATAACGATATAGCTGATTTTTTAATTAATTAATGTTTTTAATAAGATACATTACTTGCTTTTAAATTTAAAACATAATGGGGCATATTCATAGTCAAATCAAAGACGAAACTAAAAATAATTTCGACTTTTTTGACAATTTTTTATAAAAAAGGTGTTTTCAGAGAGCTGAAATTATTTTTACTTTCATCTTTGTTTTGACCATGCATTTAGCCCTTTATGTTTTACATTGAAACGTAAATTATTGTATCTAGTATTTCCTGTATTTTACTATCTAACTGATCTCTATATAAATGACTTCACCTGTTTCATGCTCTTTCCTAGTGATTATAAAAAATGCACACATTGTTACTGTTAGTACATTTTATCGCTTTTAACTTAGTTCTAAGTATTGCGAATTCATTGATAAAGCCATCCTTAAATATAAAGGACTATATTACATTGTAACCTAAACTTACCTATTTTTAATAAAATTAGCTGGGGAAATACTCTATAAAAAAAGCTAATTGGCTAAAATATGGTANTGACTTCACCTGTTTCATGCTCTTTCCTAGTGATTATAAAAAATGCACACATTGTTACTGTTAGTACATTTTATCGCTTTTAACTTAGTTCTAAGTATTGCGAATTCATTGATAAAGCCATCCTTAAATATAAAGGACTATATTACATTGTAACCTAAACTTACCTATTTTTAATAAAATTAGCTGGGGAAATACTCTATAAAAAAAGCTAATTGGCTAAAATATGGTAATCAATGCGTTAAGTCAAAGTCGTAAATGGGTAAATTATTCATAATTTGCACAATAATGAAATCAAATTAACTTAACATAAGATATTAAAAAAATCTGGGTCACCAATGGGTTAATGCATGATCAATAATGGGTTAAGACGTCAAAAATTTACTCTTAAAAAGTATTTCAAGCGAGTCTAATGAAAAGAAAATGATTTCAGAATTTTGAGCACCCGCTTATATGGGACGGCCCCAGTGTGCGTTTGTTCATTTCATAACAGAGCACACACTACTGAGGTTGCCGCAATGGTTGCCTCGTGTGTATTGAACAAGAAGAACAGGCTGCCAAACACATTGCTTCAATGGTTGCCCGTAGTCAGCATTATAATCAATAGGGGTATTCTCGAAGTCTTGCACGATGCACGGATTGCACGA
>NW_016202017.1:0-2415 GCF_001687245.7 Rhagoletis zephyria | reverse complement strand
ATTCGCCTTTGTACACCAGTGTCGTACATTCCACCTCCACACACACACACATTGTTACGAATCGGTAATATGTTGCATACCTCACGGCGCTGAGGCACATGTATCTATGAGTGCTATTATATAATATGCCAGACGCATAATATAGCAGCATAGTGGCTATTCAACAAACTCTGGGCAGCTGCAAATTGTGTTTGGGCGTTTTAATTTCATAGTTGCACGCAAGTGTGGTATCGCCATATTGGTTTTAGTTTTGTTGTATCCACGGGTGCTGCTATTTTTAATTAAATTAGTTAAACAGATGCACCTATGCAGAATAAAGTGCTCCAGTAAATATGATTTATTATGCACATAAGCATTCGAGATGGGTTTATTTTCATATTAATTGTGGAATAATTTGACGTATGTGTATGTATGGTGGGCATCTGTAACAATGGATAAAGTTCAGTGGAACAGATGGACTGCTTTACTCTCTTTATTCCCATAAACTCATGTTTGCTTATGAAAATCATGAGAGCACATGCAATGATAATCTATTAGAGAAAAAAGGTTTCTAGTCACGCGTCATAAACTAAGCCAAGGCGCTTGGAAGACAACTGCAGAGCGGCGCTGTAGGATCAGAATCGCTTGTTGCCTGTTAAAAAGCAGTCATTGTACTCATCTTCTTCCCGAATCAACGTGTTGTACATTTTCTTCTTACTTTACAAATATTCTTGCAACTACGCTCTAGCCTCAAGGAGTGTAAGTGAACTACGTATTGTTCGGTAAGAGTTCGGTTTAAACTTCAGAGCAACGATATGCGATTACTGTTATGGGTCAGTTAATCCTGGAGGTTACATTAAATTTGCGGTCAGCCTATTTTTTTGAACATTTTCTTGCTCAGGACGAGATGTTTTGGGTTACTTAGCGAAANCATACATATGTATGTGTGTATGTATAGAAGGTGAAAAAGTGCAACAAGGCTGACTCTGCGCATATTGAAAATAATAGCAACAGGATGTAAGTATGTAGTACAAATGTGAGTAAAAAAAAATAATAAGTAGGTAAGTACATGTGTATGAAGTTTGTGAAAAGGTAAGGAGCTGTTGACGTTACGTCGCAAAAATAATAGATGACCTAGCAAGAGCCGAACATATGCAAAATGTAATATACTCGTAGAAGTAAATGGGTAAATGCGGAAGAGGAAATGTTGTCGGCGGCACCAAGTCGGACGTTCTGTAAGCAAACATGTTAAGTACGCCTTGAGGTATGCAACGCCTAGCTAGCGGCAATGCAGTGAAATATTTTCAGAGCACCAGTAGTAGTAGTAGTACACAACGAAACTGGTAAAAGTAAATCAACTAAAATGTGTGATCCTGTCTAAGTTAAATTTATATGTTCAACTTTGTCTGTTTTTTTTTTTTTTGATTTTTTTAAGTTTTTAAACACATTTGAGTGCAAGTTATTTAAAAGTAAAACACATAAATTGCTGCATGCCGCCTAAAAGCTTGCCACATTTTAAGGCATTTTTGACGCCACATTTATTTTGTTTTTAGTTGCATGCAGAGTGTAAAATATTCGCGTTTGGGGGGAAAAGAAAAACAAAAAATGTCACCGGTCGTCGAATTCCGTTCAAGGTGAAGTTCCACGGTTTTTTTGTTTCTTTTCTTCTGTGGAGACTGGTTTTTGTGTTTTGTCTTTTTATTTATTTGTTTTAATTTTCTTTTCTAGGCGCATAAACTTTTGCGAAAATGTGCGAAATTTCTTTGTAGCCATAAAAGTTGTGTGTGCTTATTTATAAGCACAAGTGTGCATTCTTTAGAGTCCACTTAAGATAAACAAGAATATGCGGGATTTTGTATAAGGAGGAAATCCCAAGACAGAGTATCAAAACAAAAGTGTAAATTTTGCTTACACATATGTATGTACATACATTAAAGTGGTGCAATTTTTTTTTATAGAGAAAAAATTTTCCTCCCAGAAAACGGGGCACCAACTTTCAGTTTGCTACTGCAACCAATACAGGGTGCTCAAAGACGGGCGGTACTTTTGGAGGAGGGGTGCGGTGAACTTCTTTACGGATGGATCGAAACTGGACGGCAGGCTTGGTGGAGCGCTCTTCTGCCGAGAGCTTTCCGTCAGCACAAAGTTCAGGCTCCCGGACTTCTGCAGTGCATTCCAGGCGGAAGCAGCTGCTATCAAGGAGGCGGTGGTTTCACTGCTAAGCAGCGTTATAACTGTCAGGGAAGTGAGCGTATATTCTGATAGCGCCTATTAGTGTCTTGAGTTCGTTAGAGTTGCGCTCTAACTTGGTTAAGAAATGTCTGCTCTCTCTTTCGGCCGCGTTGGAATACTTCTGTGGCTGGGGGTGCCATTGATCTAGATGGGCTTCATGTCAGCTTAGCGAACGCTGGGCGAATACCACGACATGCGCGATCG
>NW_016202015.1:0-2416 GCF_001687245.7 Rhagoletis zephyria | reverse complement strand
TCGGCATAGCCGAAGACAGCGCTGCTCTTACTTGTTTTTTTTTAATTTGCGCCCGTCTGTGGCATTTTTCATGCTATTTTTGCATTAAGTTCGAAATTTCTTGACGAACAATCTACTTGAGAGCTATATGAGGCTAGAATTGATGCACAAAAGTCTGTGTCTTCAAAAAAAAAACTCAGAAAAGAAATCTGAAACACGAAATCAAACGGTCTGGAAACTCCGTCCCCAAGATGTGCATAGCTCCAGCGCCTTGCTGGGAGACATTCTTCAGTCCCAGCTCATCCAATTGTGGCATGAAAACTTCATTAATGGATATGCACCGCTACCATGGACGGTAATTTTTTAGTCAGCATTGTTTGTTCAGGTTTCCAAAAGAAAAGGACCGCGTTACTCATGATGACAGAACGAGCAGTTCAAGGTCTTCTACGCAGTGCCAAAATCACTGACCAATTATTCCGTAAAAAAAATCTGGCATTAGTCCATGTTTTGAGGAATAAAAGGAAATGAAAAGCAGGGACCAAAAATAAGTTATTTTTTTTTTTTTAAAGTCACCTTGGCCAAATATTTATATAAAAGTCATTTCCTGGTAGCAAACAAACCACTAATCCAAAGCCCAGTTTTAAAGCTATGTTAGTCCTCTTTCATCTGACACCAAACTCTCTTAATTTGGATATGCGGTTTGTTTATTATCAAGAAATTACTTGTATATAAATATTTGGCCAAGGTGACTAAAAAAAAATAAAATAACTGTTAATTTCGGTCCCTGATGAAAAGTAGTGATTCAAATCTCCTTAATGTATTGATATTCGACGCTATTTGCTGCAGGTAGTCCATTTTCCAACAGCACAATTTATTTTGGATCAACTTGTAGTAACGATCGCCATTTGGAAGACGATCGCAAACCGCCAAAGCTACTCCTGTTCTCAAAGGCATTTGGCGTTTGGTGGCAGTGTAAGGCTGTATTTATTTATAGAGCCTGTACCATATAGAAATAGAAAGGCCCCTAACTAATTTTCGCACAAAGCTAGGTAGATTAGTTAAAGGTGTAAAGAATGTAGAAACAACTACTGCATAAAAGAATTAGTTTCAGTGTACCTATATTTTGACTAAATTACCAAGATAAAAACTTTAGTTTTTATAAAGTTTTGTAATTACTCTGTAAAGACACGAACAATTTAGATAGGGCCTTTCTATGTTAAGCTAACGATTCTTATAGGGAGCAAAAGAGGCAAATAGTTCGAAATGTTACACGAATCTTTAGATCTTGTAAATTGTGCGTGTCCAAGCCGAATGACACTAGGGTTTAATGGTCATATATTAAGCTGCTTGCACTATGCGTCCTCTGAGGCCGACCAGCATTACCTATGTAAGTATTCGGAATTATTACCGTTAATAGATATGTTCCACATGAAATGATTTAGTAAAAATTATTAACAGGAAATTACTAAACATTTTTCTCACAAAAACTAGATTCAATTTTATGTGAATATTTGTATGAAGGTACTCCATGGTTATACCACAAACGTCATCCAACGTAATTGATTTAAGATCAACATTTTTGAAGTGTAAAAGTAATAAAAGAAAAATGTTGGCCGAAAAAGCCATAAAAAATAAATTCTTGTGTAATAAATGCACAACTAAAAACGATTCATGCGAATAATCAGCAAATTGCATGCAATGCTGGCGTGCGACGGCAAAGGGTACAGTGCTTGTGGAAGCAACAAATAACACAGCTGTGATTAATGTGCAGCAGCACGCTCCAGACGAAGGCGACGACGACGACAACAACGAATAGAACAGCAAACGATGCGCCACAAAGCGACAACAATCAGCAAAAATAGCGAATAGCCACGAAAGTGGTAGCAGTGCAACCAATGCGACCTTTGTCTACCGGTTTGACTCGCCGCTCAAATGGGGGCTGCAGAATTGAATGCTATGCGACGTTGGTGGCGTTTAAGTCCCCAGAGTTGCAGGATGACACGCAGTAGCATCCAGAGTGTTCTTGCAAAGCGCTAAGGCGTTCATAAAGCGATTAATGTTGGGCGGGCGGCAGGGGTGCGAACGTGTTTGTATGATTTTCAGTGGTTGCACATACATATGTACATTACGGTACAATATGTTGCTATCACAAGGTGTGTGTCTAAATATTTACTCTGTTGCTGGGGTGGGTTGGCGGGGTGAAGTGGCATTGCCAGCTCGTCGTAGCAACACAATTAATCTCGCATGTGGACACCCACCTATGACCTTCTCGCGCGTGTACGGAGCATTTACTTGCTTAACTTTTTTATATCTTCATTACACAAACAAAACGCATCGACTTGTTCTTGCAACGAATAACAAATTTTGGAGTCGTAATAGTCTAGCGGTTTTAAGCGGTCAAAGCAAAGCGACGTTAACTCTCAGTCCGCAATTTCGC
>NW_016202014.1:0-2416 GCF_001687245.7 Rhagoletis zephyria | reverse complement strand
TTGCCTTGCTGATAAGAAAAATGAAAATCATTGCTAAAATATTTACATGGAGTTAGTTTGAAAAAGTAATCGTCATCATAGCCCGAACACAATGAAAACGACGAGCTACAAACCACAGCTGTCAAATTATTTTAACACGTACTCTTATGTAGATAATTATTTTGGCGACGACCGGGCTACGCGACGGCTGTGGTTGTGGCCAGATTAGACCTATTTCTATTTTTCTGGCGACAGATAAGGTTCTTCCTCTTCTTTTATGTCAAACTCATACAAATTCATGATGTCGCTGCCGCGTTCAAAGAAATCATGTCGCCATCGACAAAGCGCTTAGATAATAAAGATGACAAATTGGAAGCTGAGGTCGGTAGCTCGTCGTTTTCAATGTGTTCAGAACTTCAGATCGAGCCATAACCGCCAAAATAACGTAAGCGACATTTTTTTCAAAATTTTGTTTTTGGTGCAGAAATATTCCTTGAGCATCTAGATGAATTTCTGCTTCAAAAAACAAAATTTTGAAAAAATGTCCCTTAAAGCTGTGACAGACGGCAAAGCTTATGCATATAATCTGGCATACATATGCGCATAATAATTTTGACATCACAGACGGCAGTTATGCGGATAAACGAGCCGCAAGGTCGTGGGTTCGAGTCCCACGGCCAATTGAATTTTCTTTTTTTTTTTATTATTTTTTTCATTCTTTTTTTTATAAGTTCTATATTTTTTTTACGTTGCTTTCAGTTAGTTGTTGTTGACTTTTTATTAAAATTCAACTCTAAAAATTTAAATTAACTGATAGTAAAATAAAAAAAGTGATATAAAATAAAGCAAATGAAAACAAAATAAAGTAACATTAAATATATAGATCAAATAAAATAAAAAAATATATAAAATAAATAAAAACAAAAAAAATTTCGCAATCGCTCCAACCGAGGATCGAACCTGGCAGCTACAGGCTTGTATCCCGTAACTCTTACCACTCGGCTACTGCGGACGCGGAACACGCGCGCTTCGTTTGCTTCCTTGTAGATAAGACAACAGCTGACCAGTGTTGTCAACGAAAACTGCCCGGATCCGAGTTAATTCCCAAAAATTTCGTGCATTTGTTCGGCTGCTTATGCGCATATTAAAGAGGAAAATGCATGAGTCAAAGCAAATAAAGGCTGGTTATGCAAATAATCGAGCCCGTTTGTCTACCGTATTACGTTATTTTGGCGGTTAGGGCTCGATATAAAGAGTTATTTATGGATTGCAAGTACTTCCTAGTTGGACTTTTTGATATACTGTGGCTGAGTGGTTAGAGGTGCGCACTATCACTGCGGACCTGAGTTCGATCCCTGGTCCGAATATAACATAAATTAAAGTTAAAAAGTTTAATCTAACAGCGGTCGGAAAAAGCCATGCTCTTATTATCCTAAGTTCAACTAGGTTAGACTCAAACTCAATTCAAATTCTGATTTAGGTAATTTGAAATGACGATGACAGTATTATATAATGATAGAGTTTTCGTTATGTTTAAGTCCGCGTTGCATAAGCCTAATAATTCTTCAATTATATTTTTCTTTAAGAATGTGTTGCCATACAAAAAGCCATCGTCTATAAAGTGGTTGCGCATCAATTTAATTAGATGAGGTGCATCCGCGAAAACGAACACCATTTTTTCTCATCAGAGGGATGTACAAAAAAAGGTGTTTGAACAGAAATGCCCATAGTTCTCCACAGATGCTGATTATCGGGGCCTAAGTCGCTAACAGCCGCAACCACTGTATAGCCAATTTTTAAAAGTTCCGAAATAATATACAGTACGATTTCTTGCGTCATTTTAAAATTAAAATTATAAAATATAGGCTGCTTCCACCTTCCACGTAGCCCACGAGCCATCGCTACTTGGACCATCCTTTTCGGCTGCAGAATTACATCGCCTTTTCTATCATATGCCCATTCTTCTCTTACCTTCATTTCATCGAAGGAAAGGACACATAATTTATCCTCTAGTGGTAAATCGAAAGATTTCATATGCGCAAGAGTCTGCACCTGTAATCCAGGCTCAACGCATAGCCGAGGTGACCACCTCCGCAGCGTCGATGGTGAAGGCAAAGGAAAATCTAGCTTTCGGAGTAATTTGTAACACCGTGGCCCAGCGGAGTAGATACACGTTGCGAACGATATATCATCAAGGTTGTAGCGTGACGATTTAGCAATGTTAGCTAAAACTTGTTGGCTTACGGTTAAGAGTTGATTATCCGTTCCAGCTTTCCTTAGCTTCAACTCGTATTCAGCACATTTCTTATTAAGAGTTTTAACTTCGTTTTCAAGCTTAACGCACTTAAGTTTGTATAAATCGAGAGAATCACTAAGATAAATATATACATAAATATTCACGTACATATATACATATATAATGCGAATCTGTTTGAGT
>NW_016202013.1:0-2416 GCF_001687245.7 Rhagoletis zephyria | reverse complement strand
GCGTTCACTCCCAATACGTGTTAGGTAACAAGCAGTGTTGCCACTTGAGTTTATTTTTAGATACCAAAACGCCTACCAAATCAGTTTCCGAACTACCAAATTCTTGTTAATTATTATTTAAAACGAGATTTCTTGAATTTACGGGATTTTTAGCTACACGAGTTGGCAGAATAATTTTATGTACATTGTTGGTTAACCGTTCATGCCAATCTTACGGGTTAAACCAAACAAATTCGGGTCTTTAAATAAAAGAATTAACGTATCGCGTAAAAAACTTTTGTAAAAATGTGAATACCTTTGAGATTAATTCAACTCATATCAAACGTTTTTTATGTTTAATAAAAAATCAGACATTTTATGCATTTCAATAAAACAAAATTCCAAATTTTGTTTCAATTTGCATACTCTCAGCCTTTCTTACTAATACACTAACACTTTGCAAATTGCCTATCACCAATTTTTGTTTCAAAACGTTAGGCAATTTTTCGTTCACTTTCAGTAGCTTTCATAGCTTTGGGAAGTTAGTTTTTGTTTGCACAAAATTTTGTGCTTAGTAAAATTTTGAAAAAAAAACACGAAGAAAACTTATACGTTTGAGCAAAGTGAAAGCAATGTTTGCAACATGTTAACGCAAAGTAAGTGAACAAATTTTAATGCTCAGTTCGATTGATTTTTCATAACATGTTTGCCTACCAAAAGCTTCATCAAACCAACCAAACTACCAAAGGAGAATGAAGCTACCAATTTTGGAACAAATAAAGTCAATTGACATTATTACCTTTGCAACAGCGAAATAAAATCCATTGACATTATTGTTCTTTGAAACATTAAATTTCCGTAGCTTCTCGGCGGCCCGCGTTACCTCATTTTAGCCCGTCGTTCGCTTGTTAGTTTGCCCTGAGCTTGCGCAACTCACGAGCAACAGGCGAGGCTGTTTGCAAACGAGCACTCGTTAAGTATGAGCGCACGCGGTGAGCGGCCAGCGAGCGAGTAAGCAAGCGAGAGCAGCGCAAGAGTAGAGCGGCAAGCAAACGAGGACCTAATTAGCTCTGCCCTGGCGAGGGCGTTGTTGCGAGCGAGGCACTCATTTGCAGCAGAAGACGAGCGAGACGAGTAATAGGGAATTTACATGAGGCAACAATCGCCTGATGTAAACGGCCTTTCAACTAATCGCTTTCAATGAAGTTGGTCGGCTGCCTACTTTCGTTCAACTTTTGGTTCAACTAATCGCCTGTGAAAGTTGAATCATGTAAATTCCCTATAAAGGAGCGAGGCAAATAAGGCAAGCAGATTAGACAGGCAAACGGATTATTCGGTCAGAAAAAATATATGGGATAAAAATTGCATCAACTAAGAATTTCGAGTAAAGGATTGTATATACCAGGGTTGTTGCGAATATTCGCATTCGCAACCGCGGAGCATCCGAATTAATTCTAACATTCGCATTCGCTTTCGCATTCGCAATAATCAATGCGGAGCTTTTGCGAATGCGAATATTGTGCAAGTGCACTGATAAAACGTATATCTGGCAAACAAAATGACAAATTGTAGCCATCATTTTTTGCCTGTATAGATGCTACGTTAAAACGGTTCCCCTACGTCCCCTTCTTTTGTAATTTAAAGTCAAAGACTAAGATCCTTCAATAGGTATTACCAGATAACCTTTAATTAGGTATGAATTATGTAAGTATCGAATATTATTTGTCAGAGGTCTGTTGAAAAAACTGCGTGCATCGCTAGTACTTTTTCTACTTTTTCTTAGATAAGTGTAATTATTATTATTTTTTCATAAAACTTATGATAAAGTTCCGTGTTTCCTTTTATTAGTCTTTAAAAGAGCAACTCACATCGTCGCTCAATTACAAAGGGTTAAGCAGGCTTAAAATCTATTTAAGCACGTAAGAATCACGGTGGAGAGAATACAGAAGGTGGCGCCGATCGCAATACCGCTAATCGGCTCTCAGTGGATTTGACAGAATCAGTTGTTTTGCTGACGTCACAGTCGAGATGACAGCAGTAGTGATGAGCTGAGTCAACACTTATAAGTTTTGATCGATATTCGATACATTTAGATTTCGAATAAAAGCGCACACAAAGATATGGAAAAAACGGCTCAGGGGAGACTCGCCTATCAAAACCTGAATCTAAGAGCCAATAGAGCTTTTAATACTCATTCAAATGAAGGGGGTATATACATGTTTGATCGAGGTCATAACGCAGAGAAACTTGTTTTAAGCATTTTTATTCCAGTTGAATCGGACGATATCATTTTTCGCGCAGATTCTGTAACCAGTTAGCGACAATTTTCGAATCGGTATCGGTTTTGTTGACGTATGATATGAAATGTGCGACAAGTGCGATATCGATCCGAAACTTATCGCTAACTGGTTAGATCTCCGATGACATCACGCCAAAA
>NW_016202012.1:0-2416 GCF_001687245.7 Rhagoletis zephyria | reverse complement strand
ATACTTGCGCCGGGTATTTAATGTTCGGCTCCGCCCGAACTTAGACTTTCTTACTTGTTTTTGAATTGATTCTATCTTGTCTGAGTAAATTTGATACCTTGGATCCAAAACCACCGAACCGTATTCCAGAATCGGCCTAACTAATGTTGTAAACAGGGATTTAGTGATATAAGGGTCACTAAATTCTTTAACCATCGTTTCACAAATGCAAGTACACCTTTAGCCTTGTTGACTTTCACATTAATATGAAGATTAAAATTGAGTTTCGGATCCATTGTGATACCAAGGTCCACAAAATTGTACACCTGTTCCAAATTATGTTTATCTATTGTATAAGAAAGTGGCTGAACAGCTCTTCGCGAGAAGCACATTACTTTACATTTTCCAGATTTAGAGGTATACGATTTACATAGCACCAGTTAGCCATGCTGTTTAAGTCTGCTTGTAGCAAATGCTTTTCTTTGATTGATACGTACGATTTATTAAGTTTCACATCATCTGCGTACAATTAAGTCTTTCAAAATTTGATACCTGTACAAATATCGTTTATAAAAAGCAAGAACAGAATCGGTCCTAGGTGGCTACCTTGCGGAACTCCTGAAGTAACAGAAATGCCGTCAGAAATAGTGGTTTTAAACATATCCCTTTGTGATCTATCATAGAGGTATGAAGGGATCCAAAGTAGAAAATTAGGTTGAAGACCAAGAAGATCAAGTTAATAGATGAGCAACGAGTTACATACTTTTTCAAATGCCTTACTGAAGTCGGTATATATAACATCCACATTTTTGANATGCCTTACTGAAGTCGGTATATATAACATCCACATTTTTGATTTCACTAAACACTTTTGAGATATAGGTTGTGAACTCAAGTAAATTTGTTGAAGTTGATTTACCTTTGCGAAACCAATGTTGACAGTATGAAATGGTAGAGGAGATAGAATGCGTCAACTGATTTGTAATAATTGCTTCAAATAATTTAGCAATTGCAGAGAGCTTAGCTATGCCCCGATAGTTCTCCACCGAGGACCTGCTACCGCTTTTATGTAGCGGGGTTATGAACGAATCCTTCTATACGGTTGAAAAGATGCCTTCTTTAAGAGACCAATAAAATAAGGCTGTTAACGGCTCATAGAGATAATCAGCACAATTTATGAGAAAACAAGTGGGGATCTGGTCAGAACCATAATTAAAGGACTGCTTTAAGGACTTCAGGTAAACTAATACATCATTGGGAGATATTATTGGGGTATGTATTGAGTTAATTGGACTTAGTTTAAAAGGATAGTCAAAGTATGCTTGGGAGTTAATGGAGTAATTGGATTTAAAAAACTGAGCGAACATGTTAGAAATTGTTTGATTATCACTAGAGACGGTAGTTTGATATTTCATGGCGGAAGGAAACCCACGTACATTTCGCTTGGAGTTTACGAAATCATAAAACGATTTGGGGTTATATATTATACGTCATTTGATTACTTCCAATGTTTGGTGAGATTTTTGCATTGTTCGAAAAATTATTTTCTCGAAATTATGCATTAAGAAGCTGAAAATCTAAAATTAATAAAATCGAAAATGACATATGTTTGCAAAGTCGCGCAAAAAGATCTAATAATATGATCGGAAACTAAATAAAATAAAATTCTCTAAAACAAGCGTCTGATTTGAAGACCTGACGGGATCACAATTTGTTTACTAATAATCTTTAGCATCTACATTTCAAAGTCAAATTTTTTATAAAAAATATCACTAAACAAATGTCAAATCCCTTCACCTGAATATTCCACATCACTTATAGACCCGATAACAGTTGAAAAAGAAACACTTTCGTTAAGTGGTCAGCGTCAAAGGCAAATAAACTGATTAGTCGGTACCACGCCGATTCCAGTATTTTTATGGAAATGTACCATTCGTGGAGAGCTGCGGTGAGTAAACGATGTGTGGTATGACTTTTACTTTCCCCTCTCTAAGCCCAACCGGTTTTTTTTTATCAACTGTCATCATGACTTTTTTCCACCTACCTCCATATAGTCGAAATACTGTGCGTCGCGAGGGGCTTGCTTAAACTTCATTTTCATCAAATTAGAATATCACTAAAAATTAACCAATTACAGAAGTACGCGACTCAACAGCATTCAGAGGGACTCTGCATATCGAGGTTTTCGCTCAGCGCTTTTAAAGCCGACTAAAAGCACAGTTTTTAAGAAACGGTCAAAGGTTATCTNGAGGGAAATAATGCATAGTAAAAATGAATACTTTATATTTGATTATCGTTTAAAAATGTTCGAATTTAAAAATAATATTTTCATACAAAATTTATTACGCACGTATTTGACTGTTCACATCTGAGTAACATATATGAGCAGGTATGGGCAGAGAGTTAGCAGGTGCTAAAAGAGCGTAAGCGTCGCGTG
>NW_016202011.1:0-2416 GCF_001687245.7 Rhagoletis zephyria | reverse complement strand
GTGGTAATAAGCAACAAGAATTGACAAGGCGAACTTAGCACAGTGCGTAGGCAACTGGCTGAGTCAGTGGGATCGTCGGTTCGAATCCTACTAAAAGAAGTCTGATGAGGGCATGTGGTGATTTCCGAAATAGCTATCACTTCTACCATTTTTTCAAATTATTGTTGCTTTTCCACAATAAGTTTTCATTAAAAAAACGGCCTCAAGCTCAATAAAAAAAAATTTTAAATATAATTGTTATAAGGCCATAAAATAACAAAAACAATTAATTTTAAAATTGTATCGATATTTCATCTGCTTGTAGTAATTTTTTCCCCTGTGCAAAATCCTTATGAATGGGTGCAAAAGCATTACAAAAGTGTGGATTCTATTTATTGGCGAATCTCTTCTCTGTCTTTGCTTTGCTTATCTCTGCATATTACGTTTTCATTCATTTGACATTTTACAGAACATAAAAAATCACACATCCAAAATTTTTTTTGGTTAATCAAAGACAGTGGGTTTTTTACTTTGTTTCTTTTTTATCTAAAGTAGCGGCTGTTTTGTTTTGAAAATTTAAATGACAGTTTTGTAAAAAAATATAAGAAAAATTTTAACTGCTGTTTAATTGATAAATTGGAGACAAAACGACAGCTGGTATTTTTGATCAAAAAAAAGATATAAAAAATTTTTTTGAGTGAACAAATAAATGTCAAATTTGAACTCTTAATTTTTGTTGAAAATATAACGATTATTTGTTGACTTTTTTGAAAAACGCCCTGCCTTTAAAGTCCACATTTATATTCAAAAATGTGGTACAAACGAAAACTCGTTATATTTTTGAAAATACGCAGTAATTGAACTGCAAGCGATTGTAGTTAACCCAAATAACAGCAACAAATTAAATTAAAGTTCAAACTATCAATGCCAATTATTATAAATATGTATGTAAAAAATTAATACGTTTCACGTGTTACCTCCAATACATAGCAAAGTCGGCTGATAACGCCAATCTCGCGATGCGAGATTTGCCCGAAAATGAATGAAATAATGAGTTTGGAAAAATACATTGAAACGTACATACATACATACATACATACATACATGCATACATAAATATGCACATAGTATGTACGTGTGTATGTTTTAAGTGCATATTAAATATGTAGGTACATACCCAGCACGGCATAGCTCAACCAATTACCTCAGAAAAATTAATTTATTTCTGATGCCTAGGACATCGCCATTTTAAAGTCAACAGTTCGTTCCAAGGAAGAAAGTCAGTTATTCAACTAGTTGTGGTGGTTAAAAAACTGATTGAACATCGATATTTAAGCTAGTTTCCTTCCGTACTGGGTATGTACATTAGGGCGGTTCGAAAAACACAAAATGTTGTGTGGATCAAATCCGGGAATTTATTTCCCAACATAAAATCATAAAAAATTAAATTTGGTAAATTTAAGGTAAGTAACATCAACATTTTAATCAATTAGTATTTATTTCCTATGTATTTTTTTAATTTATTAAAATATTAATATTTTTTAGGATTTTATGATAGAAACTAAGTGCCGGATTTGTTCTAAACAAGTCGTTGTAAACATTTTAAAAATTGGTATTCCCTCTCTTATTTTCAATTTTTCAAGCTCATTCCTCAGACTGAAGATATTGTCGCAGAGAATCTGGATTTCTTTTAAAGCGTAATGGATTAAACTAGCACCTATTAAGACCTACCCTGCAGTGAAACGCTAAACTAGTCAGGAAAAATACTAGTTTGCAACTAGAATCTCCTGACCGAAACCGAACTAGTTCGTAAATAACCAGACTTGTACCAAGTACAAAACGATTTATGTATTCATGCCCTGTTTTATTTAACTTCGACAGTTGAATACAATAGAGTACACAAAATATTATAACTTTTATTTTGGTATATTGTAAACCGTTAAAGCGAGTACGTACTCGTAATTATACCATACTTGTTAAATAATGATTAATATTCATAATGATTTTTATTTAAAGCATGTTTTTTTTATGACCGTTTAATGGTTAAATACCGACATTAGCACCATTTTAATGATTAATAATTACTTAAACAAATTTTTTTAATTAATTCGTTAATTTTAATTACGTCATTATTTTGTTATTTTTGATCATTTCAATTATTTTTGACTCTTTTTAATTAAAAATTAATATAATTATTTGATTAATTTTAATTATCAATCAACAAGCCAAAGTATAGACAAAAATGAGGAATATTTATTAACTGTTTGAATTATTTAGTTATTTTATTCTTATCCAAATGTCGAATTTTAAACATTAATTATTACTTTAAAAAAATTTTAAAACGAAATGACTGAAATTAGTTCACTCAAAATTAACTAAAGTATTCGGTTTATTTTTAACTAAAATGTTTTCTTTTCCATATTAATAAAAAAAAGAT
>NW_016202010.1:0-2416 GCF_001687245.7 Rhagoletis zephyria | reverse complement strand
TAATTGCTGCTGCCGCTGTGGTGTAGTGGTAAGCAGTGCGCGCTTCCACTCCGCAGCACAGTTCCATTTTATTTTTAATATAGTGGCAACACTAGTTTTCCTCCATGTAATTTATATTAACAACGCAAGATTGTTGTGCGGATTTTCACCATCGGAATATTGCTATTAAATACAGAATTTCGCGAAAGTGTACACTTAAAACATCACAAATGTATAAAAACTAATAAATACGTGTTAAATTAAGTTTATTTATTCCATTCATTTGCGTGAAATTCATCAAAACATAGTGCGGAAAGTGCAAGTGTTTTTTTCCAAATAACTCTTTAATGAATTAAAAATGTTAATTTCCGGTCTCGGATTGTTATTATTGGCGTTAAGACGCGTCGATTGATACCACTCTTCAACTTTTCCGTCCATTTTGACCTGCTTNGGTGCACTTTTAACAACAAAAAAACATTTTTTCACATCAGCTAATACTATGTCTCCATTGAGAGATTTATCCATTAAGATTTGATAAATCCAGTTGCTAAATCACAACCGTCTCCATTACCACAACGAGATATGTTTGACGTTCACATTTTTAAATATTTGACGTTTGCTTATGTATGATTTTATAAATACAGTTGCGGACATTGATATACAGACAGATAAAAGCAAGGTACCAAGCGGAATTTCATTATGGCTAAGTTTCTTTATACATTCCGGATAATCCCATTTCGCAGCCGGAATAAACAGAATGCGTTTGAAATATACGTTAACATATCATCAGTAACGTTCTAAAGAATAAGTAAACAAGAAAGTTTATTCCAAACGTTCTGAATGAATAAAGAAATGCAGCCTATATGAATTGTGAATATTTTTGGCTTCTTAGTCGTGGTAAATATGTATGTATAATATATAGTTTGGAAAGTGTAAAGAATGGTACAATATTCCGAATCATTTTCCCGAATTTAAGAAAAATTATCAAAACGGTAGAAAACATTTGCGGAAAGAAACATTTTTGTAGAACTCTCTTATTCATAGGAGGGAACCGAAAATCCAATCGTGGGCCTTTGGCATATCATGAATACGAACTGAGTTCTAGAGGATGTTCGGTGCAATGTTATCGAAGCAGAACCATTACCGAAATTTATAAATTTTTTGTCGCAGCGCGTAAATGTTTTATAGAAAGCGGAGAAGACTCTGCATGATATTACTATAAAATATTTCTTCTAAATTTTTAGTTTTTAAAATAATATTTTCTTAATTTATTACAACCAAATTTATGTAAATATGTACTACTAATTTTCCTCCCAAACTAACAAAAATATAAAAATCCCTAAAAATACGAAAATTCATGTTTTTATGATAGGCTAGATTTCAATGTCCTCAACTGTATATTGAAAACACAAATGTCATTTGACTTATGGCATGTGAATTTGTGGTTGCCACATCCAACAAATTGTACTTATTGATCAATATTATTGAAGATTTGACGAAGATTTAACTTAAATCTACTGCCTTTCGAGATTTAATTTTATATGGTAAATCTCAAAAGATTTAACGTCAAATCTCGTCAGAGGGCTAAATCTTCATTAAATCTCACAATGGAGACATAGTATTAGAATAAGCATCTTTAGCCCAATTGGAAAAAAATCGGCTTGCCAAAAGAAGATCGCGCGAGACAGTTGGAACACGATTATCCACAATTCAGTGAACTCGAGTTATGACAAGACTTAAACCTTATCTAGTTATAACATACAAAATTCAGTTAGATTAAATAAATTTAATAACATAAACCGCACTCTTTTAGGTAAAGCCAATGTTCACACCAAATGTAGTATTTTATAGTAATGACTATAAAAACATTTTTAAAACTTGACTTCGGTCAATAATAATAAAAACCAATTCAACCGAGAACGCGCTCCCAACAATGATAATGCTGAAGCAGGTACTAGCTCAAATCCGGATAGTGCTGAAAGCAACAATAATGCTGCAATTGCAAATACCAACATTAGACCCACCCCAAATAATGGTAAACAACTTAATTTGCCTTTACTAGCGCAACCTTTAGTTGTTGGGTCGGCAATTCATGGTGATTTAAGTGCTGTTACGAAAAGGAAGTGGTTGCATATCTCGCCTTTCTCTGCTTCGGTTACATCCGAAAAATTAACATCGCACATTTCTCAACATACCGGGATAGACGAAAACTCTATCGTCTGTATTCCATTGGTAAAGGCTGGCGTGGATCCCAAATCTCTGCGTTATATTAACTTTAAGCTGGGTGTTGAAGCCAGCTCACTTCAAAAGCTATTGGTGCCAGAGCTATGGCCTACAAATATAGCTGTGAGGCCATTTAAATTTGGATCAAAAAACGACGAGGTCCAGCCGATGTCCAACGGCAATCGGTTGGGCCCGGTGGAACAATCAGTGGCCT
>NW_016202009.1:0-2416 GCF_001687245.7 Rhagoletis zephyria | reverse complement strand
ACACTTGGAGGTTTGCCAACGCCTGCCGAGGGGCCAACGCTTTCGCAAAAAAGAAAAATTGTTTTTTGGTTGTTGCTCTGACCAGCGCCAGCGCTCGAGTATGGGTTCTACCATGTAGTAAACACTTAGTACACTCTTCTTACCACTTCGCTACGGCGGACGGCGACATAAACGTACATACATACATGCATATGTAATGTGTGCCACACATGTGCCAGCTTACCAATGCAATACTACATACTGTTAATTGCTAAGAGAGATGCCATTTTAATAACCCAACTAAATCAAAGGAACCCAATGAAAGAAATTTTAAAGTACAAATGTAAGTAGAAAAATGACAGAAAAGGAAAACAAACGAGCGCAAGAAAAGCCAAAATGTTTTCGTTTGTATATTTGTTGCAGAAAATGCAGTTGAGAGCAGCGAACAGACGCAAACTCGGAGTGAAGTCATAATAAAATGAAATTATTGTAGGTGTACGCAGTTTATCGCCCGCTGGCAGTTTGCTGGCTTAAGCGGAATTGCTGCTTTCATGGCTTGCCAGTTGGGGCGTAAACACACCCAAGGATGTTCACAGTTTGTGCAACGTGTGACACAGAAAACAACGGGGTGTGCAAGTCGGCGCGGGCAATATGCTCTTGCCTTTGGAATTATTGTAGATATGCGTGAATTGTTGTGTGATTTTGCTATAGCGGCGACAATGTTGTTGCTGAGAGTTGTAGCAGCAATAGTACCAATAATATTTTATAACCAGACATGAGGCACGCAGTTGGACACGAGCGCAGGGGTGCTACAAAAGTTGTGATTTAATGGAAAGCCACAAGAAGTGACCAGCCAGCAATGTCCAAAATTTGTTTTCACTGCTTTCTACTCAATAAAAGCTATTACCCAGATATGCCGCCTAAGATTGGGGGCAACATGAGTTTTGCCGCTTCTCGACGCCTACCAATAATAATTGCCCTAATATTCCCCAAATTTCTGACGGTGGCTTCGATGGCCGCCAGTGGGGCGCTATAACTAACTGCGTAATAAAAAAACCTAGTCTGGGCCTAATAGTCAGATGTCGCAAAGGCTTCAATGATCTTAGGTTCCGTACCAACGTGACTTAAGCTCCATCGATGAATGTTTTTTCCATGGAAGTAGGGGCCTTTGTAAATTAAGGAAACGATTTGTACGCGAGTTTTTTTTTTTAATGTCACTTCCTTCTCTCGCCAGAAAAAAAGACGCTAAAGCATTATTTTTACATATATTTCAATCAATGGAGTTCCAGAAATAAATGCAATAAAAAATAAAGTATTTTAATAATTTTAGCCTTAAAACCTTTATTTAGATGAAATTACACATTTTTGATTGTCTCTCGGAAAAATCTTAATTGTGGTTTTTTTTTAATAACTTTTAGAAGTTTTCAAATAGAATGTTCATATTAGAGGCAGTAAACGCTGGCGTCAAATACTACATAACTGTGAAGTTTTAGGAGTGTGCCATCAAATTAAAAAAAAAGGCAGCATGCAGAATATCTGTTGCAGCTATTTTGCAATTTTTTTAAATTTACAATTTTTTAATTTTACTAATTTTGGATACTTCAAAACAAACGAATCTAATGTTATAAACCAATGTATCGCCAACTGAAAAAATGATGACTCTGATTTGAGAAACTAAAATTCCATTTTTACAATTTTTATTGGCACACTCGAAATTCATTCTAAAGTTGTTAAATGCGTGAATAAAGTAATATATACATGTGCGCATAAATAAATACTGTGGAAAAATCTTGCACCGCAAATATTTAGCTACTTTTAAATAATATGGCTTTTAAGTTGGGGCTTGCGAGCAAACCTGTTGTTGAAAGCGTATCGTTCTACGGGCCGTATACGTTACACGCACGAATGGTTATTTTTAGTATATATTTTTCAAATTTTCATTTAAATTCAATTTCGTGTTGAAATCTTATTCTTTATACAAAACTGAAGAAAATGCGCTTTCTAATATAAATAAGTGTCCCTTTATTTTCGACCAAAAACACGTTGCAAACAAACAACGAATTTCAAAAAACAATGTACACTTGCGGTCAGTTCATTAAGTAAAGTGACATTTTGATTCGTTTTTGCTATTTTTCCTTTGTTCATTTAATGTTTATAATTTTATTATTAAAGTATACCACATTACATAATCAATACTACATAAATCCATGTTTCAAACTACATATAAAAATTTTAAAAATTCAACAAACTTTAACAATTACACTCAAACCTTTTAAACTTTTTATCCACAATTTTTAGAAAAGTTTTAAGTATGCGGTCAAAGTAGGTAAAATGCAAATTTTAAGACCTTAGGAAATCGCGTTGATTTAATTTTTTTTTTTACTGACGGTGCTATGCATTTTCTTCCATATATGTCGATAAGTTATCTCATCTATCT
>NW_016202008.1:0-2416 GCF_001687245.7 Rhagoletis zephyria | reverse complement strand
CTTGCTTTGTCTCTGATATTTTAATTCGTATGAAGAAATATTTTTAATAACGATAAAAAGATTTTGGCAACGATAGCGATAACTTAACTGGTAACTATAGTGATTACGATAACTACAACTCTAATTATGGATTTAACTATAAACATGGCCATAGCAATAACTATGAACATATTCATAACCATTACCAAAATCGTAACCATAACCATAGACGTAAATATAACCATAACCATTATCATAACCATAACCTTTGTTATAAACATAATCATAATCAAACAAACCAAACCATAATCATAACCGTCACCATAACCATAACCATGGCCTTAATCATGACCACGGCCTTAATCATGACCATAGCCACTATTATAACCACAACCATAACCCTAACCACAACCATAACTATAACCACAATCATAACCACAACCTTAACCATAGCCATAACCATAACTATTACCATGATCATAATCACAACCATAACCATAACCATAGCCATAACCACAACCATAAACCTACCCACAATCATAACCATAACCATAGCCATAACCACAACCATAAACCTAACCATAACCATAACCTCAACATAACCATAACCTCAACATAACCATAACCCCAACCATAACCATAACCATAACCATAATCCCAACCATAACCATAAGCATAACCATAATCCCAACCATAACCATAACCATAATCATAACCCTACCCATAACCATAACCCCAACCATAACCCTAACCATAACCATAACCATAACCATAACCATAATCCCAACCTAAACCATAACTATACCAAATCATCGCCTTCCGTAACCACAACGTTAACCATAACCATAATGATAAAAAGATACATATAATGAAATCCACGAGGATTACGATAACTATCAAGATAACGATATTCGATAGCTATAACGATGAAAAATCGATAATCAATTTTTAGGCGTTGCACATTGGAGCTCGTCTCCGCTGAGCGCATGTTCTCTTTACTTATATCTTTTTAAGCTTATTCCTATATATTTCGATTCTCTTCGAAGCATTTTTTTTTTTTTAATTATTCGGGTGTTTGTTAGAAAGTTCAAGATCCACTGAAATACATTACCGCCTGTTATAATTCTAGCAAAATCTAGCTATTCAAATTTATCTCGTGGGTAGCGAAGTTCCTTGACCATCTCCATCCTAAGTTTTGTTGCAAAAGAAAGTGCTGTCACTGTTTCAACACTTACACTTCCGGCATATCTTTAAATAAATGTGTGTGCATTAATGCGAATACTCAAACATTTCTCTTTATATTGTTATGTCCCACACTTGTGTATAAATGCGCGTTTTTTTTCTTGGCTAAAACTTTTTAAAAGGAAGTATGTACAGTAATGCATACATATCTACATATCTACCTAAATATGTACATATCTATATTATGTATGTACGGATATATGTATTTACATATTTATCCGTACAAACATACATACACACGTACCATATATATTCATATATGTGCGTATTTGTTGTCCTTGTGAGTTGGCCTTTGCCGACAAATTTAGTATTTTATGAGAACAATTCAAATTTATTTTTGTTTATGTTGCTGCAAGCAAATTGGCTAAAATTAACAAGCTCTTTCTCGACCACTAAGGGCCGTTTTCTCAAGCAACCTTTAAGTTTAAAGCTCACTTTATATTTAAAGGTTGAATTAAAAAAAAAGCTATGTCTAAAGTTAAGCATTTCTATTATCGGTTTTGACGTATGTATATTTCTTGGTTGTAAAATAATTTAAAACCGATAATAAAATGCTTTACGCTAGACACAATCATAAATTTTAAGGCAACCTTTAAATAAAAAGTGAGGTTTAAAGTTACAAGCTACTTGAGGAAACGGCCCTAAATGTGCAAATATATTTTGAGCGTTGTACTTATAACAGAGAAATCATGGGTTAAGGTGGCATACATACATACTACATACTTATTANAATTTACTTATGATGTTTTCGTTTCTACCGCACAAATACTAAGCAGAGGGCAAAGGTAACATTTTTTGTACAAACGAAAACGCCATTAGCTAAGCTGTGCAGTTTCTTCATTGCTATACCCACTGCGGTTACTTATTCTAATGCTGGCCATTACTAGAAAGCGTGTGTCCATAATGTGGCAAATATTTTGTTCAGCTCATTAATTTTTATATCCTGCACCGCAAGGAAAGCCACAACAAATTTTTAACAAGTTATTATTATCTTCTTAAAGCAGCTTTGAAGTGGTTTTTGCATATTAAATTTGTACGGAATATTATAATTTTTTCTCTTTTCTCGGTTAAGGTTAGGTTTTGTAAATTGTTGGACCTACGGGCGGATAGTTTTGGTTCCACATAGGATATCTATCGAGCTTTTCCAGACCCATTCTGGCTACAAGAATTTTTTTTATATTGCAGGCATCTTGCA
>NW_016202007.1:0-2416 GCF_001687245.7 Rhagoletis zephyria | reverse complement strand
TGTTGTCTTTCAACTGTTGAACAACAACAACAAAAGTCACACCTAAAAGGCATCATCCTAATTACCACCACCATCCTAATCACCCTCATCATCACCCCAAATATCATCTCCTCACCATGCCCTTCCTCTTCAACACGTGGCCCTCCGCCCCGCTGATCATCCCCCTCACTGCCCTGGTGGTGATCGTCGTCGCCATTGTCCTCCTCATTGCCCACCTCCTCCGCAAGCTGGTCGGCTGCCCCCACCGCAAATCGAAGTACCCCTTTGAGGGCCAGGACCTGGAAAAGTTGGGCAAACGGTCCGTCCTGCCCACCTCCCCCTACACCATCGACCCCAGCTCAACGGCCAGCTCCAGTTCGATTTACTTTCTGAAGGGGCACAACACGGCCACCGGAGCGGCGCTACTCTATCCGGCCATTTCCGGTGGCAGTCCCGGTAACCGGCATCCCTCGGCGCCCAGTCGAAGTCCTTCGGCGAGAGGAGGAGGAGGAGGAGGTGGTAGAGGAGGTCCTGATGACTCATTTGAGGGCGGCTCTTCGCTGGATCAGGTCGACGGCGATCAGGGGGTGATTGAGACGCTTTTGGGCGGGGGTGATAATCATGACATGAGTTCTACGCCCCTCGGTGGACGTCACTCGGAGTCGATGATGCACCACGCGCTGATCAGCGGCCGCTCCTCTTCAGCAACGCCCTCGCCCCTTGGTGCAGGAGGTTATGAAACGCTGGATGAGCGAACTACCTTTCGAGCCGAAGTCAGCTATCACCGATCGGAACATACCTCAGAGCAGTACATTGGCGGAGGGAGTGGGAGTGGAAATGGAGATGGGAGTAACTCTGGCGGCGCATATAGTAACGCGGCGATCGCCGCCGAGCAGCACTACGAGTCCGATGTTTAAGATTTGAGAAATCTCCTGAATACTGAAGACTGAAGAAGAAACTTTTTTACACTCTGAGCGAACCTTGGCCACAAACAACTAAATGATGTTCAAACAATCACTCACTCATTTATTCACTNGTTTAAGATTTGAGAAATCTCCTGAATACTGAAGACTGAAGAAGAAACTTTTTTACACTCTGAGCGAACCTTGGCCACAAACAACTAAATGATGTTCAAACAATCACTCACTCATTTATTCACTTTCATCTTCCCACCCACACATTCTTTTTACACAACCACTCACTCGATATCACCTTTTGTATATTGCATTTTCGACTTTTATATCGATTTTAGACTTATCCTTTTTATCTTTTTTATTATTTAAGTATCCCGAATTAAGCGTGAATCTCAGTAAAGCTTTTGATATGACCTTTTTAATATACAAAAAAGTGTTGTTTTTGTTTGTTAAATCTAACCTGAACTGTTTGCAGATTTTACCACCTAGATTGCCTACCTCACACGAGTTTGAACATTTGTCTACAAATCATCATCAAGATCCAAAAAAAAATGCTCGGCCAACTTCGCGACCGCATTCAGAATGCGCAGCACGATCTCTCGGCGAGGTAAGAAAGTTTTTCTGATACCTAAAAAAGTAATTTTTCCTAATCCTTTTCTTTATCTTCTTTATCTCCAGCATCCGCGACAAGCTGCTGATCAGCAGCGCCACCAAGGCGGAAGTTCGCCACCGAATACTGGGCATTCCAGCAACGTCCATTCCCGCCACGCTGGCTCCCCTCACTCCAACCATAAACCCTCATGCGACGCTGGACGTGAACCTCGCCGCCGGCTCCGAGCTGATCACCCACTGGCAGAACCAGTGGGCGGAGATGCACCAGACCGGAACTGAAAACGGCGTCCTTGCTCGAAACCTAACAGCAGACATCACCGAGGTGAGCAGTCACGTGGTGGCGATCCGGAACGCCAGCAGCCGCCTGCTGAATGAGCTGCTCAGCAGTCTGCCGGAAGTGGAAAGCTCACTGGCGGCGGTCGAGGCGGAGATGGCCAAGTCGATGGCTCTCTTTGGCGCCCTCGAGGAGGCGATCACCGAGCTGGAGGTGGAGGTGCAGGGCCGGGCGTTTGCCGCCCGGAAGGAGGCGACTGAAGAGCGGTTGGAGGAGGTAGTAACGAGGAGGACGGAAGACCTGAAGATGCTCGAGTCGCAGTACGTGGCCCGGGAGGCGGCAAAGTTGAGGGCGGCGGCGGAACGAGAGGCCCAAGCTCTTCAAGAACGACAAGCGGTCTTTCAGGCCGCCTTTGAGGAGGAGCTGAAGCGGTACAAGGAGAAGAAGGTGGTCAGTGAAGTTGAAGATGTTGATAAGAAGGAGGAAGAAAACGGGGATAAAAGTTATCAGCCGATCAGTGAGGATAAAGACGAAGAAAATGGGGATGTGGTTGAAGCAGGACTGGACGTCCTGGCCGACATTTCCCTGGACGTTGATAAGGAGGAGGTGGACGCCCTGGAGAGCTTTCTTGCCGAGT
>NW_016202006.1:0-2416 GCF_001687245.7 Rhagoletis zephyria | reverse complement strand
ATTGCACCTTCGTCTTCACAGGCGGATTGATATTTTAAGCGCAGTGGATTGGAGGGGGTGTGTATCAAGGAGGCAAATGAAATTAGATGAGATAGTTAGAAAGGATTTTGCAAAGGAATCAGGTACTTTTTCTAGAATGTTTCAGAATTAGAAAGGAACAATATTATACCCAAATTAGCATTAGGGTAAAGGAGATGCAATAAAAACTCGTTCCTAATCCTAAGTGTTTAGTTGCGCAAAGACGCTTGAAACTAATCAGCACCAACTAATGATACCTTTCACTTTTATTACCAGAAAAAAAGAAAAGTTTTATCAACTCCCGTGAGGTGGTTTTTTAAGTAGATACATGTAACTTTAATATAGTGAAAACAACTAAAACCTGATTAGGCCATGTCTTCGATTTGAGTTGTATTTGGTTTGCTTACGGTATGGTATTTTGGATTTTAATTTAGCTTCGAATTTTTTTTTTAACACAAATATGAATACGAAAGCGAATACCAAAACAAACACCAATATGCCCTGCAAACCATTTTTTTAGAGTATTCTGAATTGAAGAGAAGTTTTAAAGTATTCCAAAAGATCTCAGCCGATTTTTTGCCGAATTATCTAAAATGAAATAAGCTATGCACACTTCGATTCTTTACGAAATTTCGGAAGAAAATCAGTAAGGCAATGAAAATAGTGCTGCTATGTGAAGAATTTCTGGCAGAATTTTTTCAGAGCTTTCTTTGTTTTGCGTACAGAAATTTCTTAACGAGTTTGTGTCAACCACTTCATATAATTTTCTTTGACGATTCGTCAAAAAATCGTTACAGAAATTAGATACACCTAAAGATTTCGTTAAGATTTCGGGAACATTGGTTTGCAGGGTGAAGATGAACACAATTACTACTACTTAATACTAAAGCAAACACGAAGAGCAACCGCGAACGAAATCGGAGAACAAAACGACGACTACTAACACGAATACTATTACGAATACGAACACGAAAACGTGTACGAGTAAGAAGATGAATACCAGCACGAGCACCAATAGGAATACGAACAAAAATGCAGGGCCAAGTAGGATGGCAAATAAGAAAAATATACGAAGACGAATACGAACAAGGAATACGAAGACGACTAAGGAGAGGAAAACGAAGACAAATACGAAGACGAACACTAATATGAACATGAATTTGGGGACGAATGTGAAGACGAAGAGGAATACAAAGAGGTCGAATACTACAAAAGAGACCCACCGAAGAAGAACGGGAAGACGAATCCGGATACGAATTCGAACAAGACGGCGAATATGAATAAGAAGACGAACACGAAGATAAATACGAAGACGAATGTGCAAGCGCGTCGAAGACGAAGACAGCAACGAATACGAGGGTGAATGCGAAAACTAATACGAAGACGAATACGTATATGTAGACGGCGACCAGGCCGAGCACAAAAAAATTTACGGAACCCTTAAAACAAACTATAAAAGCCGGAGTAAAAGTCGAAGTACCTAGAGTTGACTGCATCCAGTAGATTCCCGACATCAATTTTAACGCAGATCTGTTGATGTTTTCTGGTGTTGCAGAAAAAGCCAAATATGTTTCGGGCACTGCTTCTAGGCGATTCAATTTGCTTCCATCTATCTCTCGATTTTCATAGTATTGATACAAAGAAAGCACATGTGACCGTAAAGCGAATCGAACGCGACTGCTTAGCAAAATAATTCGCACTATGGATATATAATTCATAGCTTTTTGACGTCTGTGTTACCACAGAGATTGAATATCGAATACGCCTTGATGACCGTATAATTTTGTGATTCGCGGTCTTACCACAAATGACATTCTTTAACTCTGACTCAGAGACCAAACGATTCGTAAATTTGTACAGCTTACAAAGCATTTTGACCGTTTTGGCATTTTTTACTGAGCTGAACTCATTCTCGATACAAATTTCTGGACAACACCACTCTGTGACTGCCAAATGTGCAAATCTGTACAAATCGTGTGATCTCTGCTTTAGGAAAATCGATAACACCCTTAAGATAAGAGTCTTCCTTAGTCGGATGCACAAGACCTACTAATCAAATATTACGACGGAACGCTGCCGGGATTTAATCTGATCTTAGGTACTCAATGAGGATTCTTTCGAAAATGCTTCAAATATTTTTTAGAGAACCTATTACCAGTAGAATTATTTTAGTGATCGAATTGTTTTTTAGTATTTTAGGTCGCGCATGCCGGCTAATATTCTGAACAAATATTTGTAGAAAATTCATAAAAAGCTATTGAGGTTAAATGCAGCAAAGTCTTAAAGTCTTTCTTTCTTCTGGGTATAATTTCAAGCCTTACGTCGCTCAATAACGCAACTAGAAAAAAAGAACTAACATATAATTTTATTTACTTGCCCTGAACTTTTATGAGCCTCT
>NW_016202004.1:0-2416 GCF_001687245.7 Rhagoletis zephyria | reverse complement strand
GATTAAAATTGACAGTATCCTTGCAGTACGCTTCATGAAATTCTTCTTTAATATTCAACTCTAAATTGGCACTTTTGGACTCTAGGAACAAACCGATGTTTATAGTTTTGAATTTTTATTTTAGTTCTAACTTTCCGTTTAAAAATTTTAAGTTTCTCCAGCACAAGAGTTCTTAAATAGTACATTTTGCGTACGTGCGATTAGTGTTTTTTTTTTAAAATAATTTTCGTCGTAAGATCAACCTGATTCGAGTTTTGTTGATGAAACACCGCACCCAGCGGACCAACATTTGATAAATTGTGAGGCGAAGTCATCCCTAGGACCAGCATACATTAGGGCGGGTAAATATTCGTGACTATTCGCCTATAGAAGAGCAGAATTCTGCGTGTAATTATAAAAAAAATGTGCCGATAAAACCTATATGGTAAAATTTATTTGGAGGTTGCGAAGAAAATTTTTCACAGTTGCGCCCTCNCTGCTAACTGCTCTTAGATTTTATTAACTCGTGCAGCAAGAAGAGAAACTGACCGACTAGCTCTTCTGTCTTATATATTTGACAAACTTATTGTGAATATTTTAGTGCCTTTTAGAGGCCGTCGGCTCTTTCGGGTATACATGAAATCGAAATCCGCGTGATATGTACTCAAAATTATGTTTATTTGTAATGCAAGGAACCCATTATTTATAAGCCGCTTTTATATATCAAGGAAAAGAACAGACAAGAGGTAACAATTCTTATTCAGTACCTTCCCGGACGGTCTTAAGGTTAGCGGAGCCTCTATTTGGCACTAATAGAAATATAAATGATTTTCACCAATCGAGCCAGTTGCTACTTTAAAAGGCAAAGGGTTGACTTATGGTGGAACCATGCGAAAAATAAAGAGTTTCTGCCAGATAGACCACAAAATTTCATTTCATTTGTGCCAAAGAGAAGTAAATCTGTTGTCTTGGTTTCATCGATGCATCATTCAGCAGATGTAGATCAACATACCTTGAAATCTGAAATTGTTGAGTTTTATTTATAAGTTTACCAAAGGTGGTGTGTGTGCACTTGATCAAAAATGTGTTGTATATTGCGATTTCAGAAGATCACCACGTTGGCCAACCACCATTTTTGGAGCCATTCTGAATATTGATACTACTTCAAATTTGCTACAAAACGGCATTCCTAAGGTACTGATTAAAAGTCGGAATTTTCATAATTTTTGCACAAAGTCTGAAGAGCCAAAATGTCGCCTCCCAATTTTTATTTGGTTCAATGAACATAGAAAAATGTGTATGCACATTTTTTACAAACAAACAATTAAAGCAAACAAATCCTTATCATCGCACTCCACGGCGTATGAGTAACTTTAATCGGTTTCATCAGGTATTTATTGAGCTTGGTATAATGATGCCATGGAAATTTCCTTCTGTGTCACACTAAGACTTGAGAGCCATACTCAGAATTGATTTTACTTTCGTCTTACACTCGAACTACATACACACCACACATACATACATACATATGTACATCCATATGAACATATAAATCTACTAAAGCGTCTGTTTTGTATGGACTTATGTATACATATATATTCGAGAGATTTGGCCTAGCTTTTGTATCTGAAAACCAACAGCAATTGAATTTATGATTGCTACATTTCCATGCAACGTAATTAATTCCAGCAGATTTGCTATGCAGCCGCTAGATGTGTGTATGTGTTCGGCAACTTTGATTGTGATTCTCTTTGTTTGCTTATTTGTTTGTTGGCAGGCGCACAAGCGTAAGCTGAGCGCCGATTTGCCATACTAGCAAGCACACACACATGCATGAATGCTTCCTCACCACTGCCACTCAGCCATGCCCAACGGGAGCCGGCGCCGTACTGTTATGAGCCTGGTATCGGTACAAGTGCCTTGAGTGGAATTTGATCTTTAATTCCTGTTCATAGTATCGGCTGTGTGTGTAAGGCGGTATGTGTATTGGTGCTGGGTAATTTGTACGGAGTAACGCCGCCCCTTAGCGCCGATTGTTAGCAACCTTAAACGGGTTAACCGGTATTGTATTGAACTGCTACTTGTGAATTACCAAGTTGGAATTTTTAATTTGAAAACTCAATTTGCTTCGAACTAATAACATCAATGGAACAGAAGAGTAGAGTTCGTATGTGCGTATGCATTTACAAACAAACACATGAAATTATTGCTTTCGCCATTAGGTAGAAGAATGGAATCAATGAAATTATGCTAAAATTTATTTATGCAATTTTGAGTTCTTCATCCTGAGCTCCTCTGCAGAGCGTTAAATGAGCTAAAACCGGAAAAAAGTTATTCAGTATCAATTAAGTATTTCCATACACGATATTAGAGGCACAACAAAGAGAAGCGAGACAGTTTTTCATAACTGCATTTCATTTGTTAAGTGAGGTTCAGT
>NW_016202003.1:0-2416 GCF_001687245.7 Rhagoletis zephyria | reverse complement strand
AAAAAACATAAATATATATATCTCATGACCCACTGATCGGATCTTAACCAGATCAGTATGGGACCACCTCTGAGATACTATCTTTCCGATGCAAAAAGAATTATCGAAATAGGTTGACGTGGTCCAAAGTTATGTAAAAAAAATAGAAAAAAAAATATTCCGACGAACTGATAACCTCCTCCTTTTTTGGAAGTCGGTTAAAAAGAAGAGAAATACTGTTTAAGCCATATCTGTCTGTTGGCGCTTAAATATGTATTTTTCTGAGGAGCTTGTTCATGGCAAAAATACACCTGGTGGTTTGCGACCTCTATAAATGGGACCTTTAGTTACTAAAGTATCATTTAGTAGCATAATTACATACTTCGTTTTAACCATATCCAGATCCCTTAAGTTTCTTTGTGGGATTTTGAAATAAACGCGGTCGCGGGAGAACGGCAACTAAACTTATGATGAAAACAAATTTAAATTTAAAATAAATAAATTTTTTACTAGCACTCTTAAAGGGGAAAATGTTTCCAATTTGTTCAAGCCGCTTCATGTGATAGTACCAGATTGACCGACTTTGCTCGGAGTGCATATCATTTTTTTTAAGTTTTCAAATAATTGTCATTTATAAGTATATTTTATATCGCCGTAGATCTAATCCAATACCTCTTTTTATAAAAATAAGGGTAATTATAGGGTAATTCCCTTTAACTCGTAAAAGCCTTGTAAACCTTTTAAGTTTACCAGCCTCCCAAAGTAACTGTATATTTTATATGAGAGTTGAAGTCGGTTTTTTTTTGCTAAAAATTACTTATTATAGGTACTATTTCAGGGTACTACAATGATTTATGGCACTCAATCCACAGGATGTTTATCGCGGAACCAACCGTGGCACTTTTTCTGCTACTGGAGAGCTCAACTACGTACGTATAACCATACAGGTTTAATTCAATGCATATAAAACGTTATCAAAAACCTTTTTACGCCTTTTTGTGTGCGGCCAAACAGGTACGGTAGAAGAATTTACTACATAATTCACTATTCTCGAAATTTCAATTATACATCAGCTTTTCCATCGTTGCCGCATATCCTCACAAAATATTTTCCATTACCGAAATGTCACAAAGAGGTGCAGCAGTTAAAGCTAGTATGAATTCCTATAGCCACCCTANTAATACCACTTTTGATCTCTTTATATGGAATGAACTGATCGCTTTTGTTCGAGCATGTCCTATGAAGAGACTAATTGTTCACCTTTATACCCGAACGGGTATAAAAAGCGACTAGTCACTTTTAAAAAATAAAAATAAAAATTTGCGCCAGCTGAGATTCGAACCGGGGTGCTCAGTTTTGTTAGGCGAATACTCTCTCTGTGTGCCAACGCCGGACATGAAATTTCATTTACTAAGTGCGTACATATCATTAAATCGTTAATAGTACCCGTTAGAGATGAGTTGGGGACTAATTGATCTCCAATTATACCCATACGGGATGAGTCGAGACTAATTGATCTCCATTAGTACCCGTATGAGACTAGTTGCGACTAATTAATGCCCAATTGTACCCGATTGAGAGTAATCTCGGAATACTCTCTTTAGAGATTAGTCGCACAATTTTTTGCAGGGCAGTCATGCCTCAAAGCGTGTTTTACGCCACTAGAGCATATATAAATTTCTATGTGTGTGGGGATGTTTGTTCATACGAGGATACATATATGTATGTATGAACGCGAATGTGCGAGAGTATCTCTAGAGATTTTTCATTTTTATGGTTCAGTAAGTCTGTGCGCTCTACTTAAACCATATTTAAATTTTCTCCCCAATACTTATAAGCCACGTTTCTCGTAACCAGCGTTGCCATTTTAGCCGTTTTCCGGCTAGATTTAGCCGGTTTTGATAGCAACTAGCCGGAGAAAATTCGATCTAGCCGGTTTTACTATTTGCCTAATTTTCAGGTGCAAAAAGTAAACAAGTTGTTCGAAAGATATAATGCAGACCAAATGAAGATTTTTAATGAACTCAATGTTTTACTTTCCCATCTATGCTCCCTAGTGGTTATTAGCGCGGACACATTTGATCCTATATGCTCCCCGTTGGAATCATACCTTGCTCCATTTCCTCAGTTTTATCACAGTTTTGAGGAGTATTTAAAAACAAAAGTAAGCACAAACGCTTTTGACCACGAAGCCGAGAAAATAATTCGAGAAAATGGTCGCTATTTTATTATCACTTTAATAAAGGAATTACGCCAACGCCTACAAATATTTCCACACTACAAAAAATTGACTTTTTTCGGTTGGAAATGCATTAAGAGTAATTAAACCAAAAGTATTTGTTCAACTACAGCAACAAGAGCACAAATATAATGCCGACGAAATAACATCCATAGAGATGCAATGGCAACGGTTAACGTTACATACCTGGAGTAATTT
>NW_016202002.1:0-2416 GCF_001687245.7 Rhagoletis zephyria | reverse complement strand
TGACGGAAACGAACGGCCAATTGCGTACATTTCAGCCAAACTAAACAAGACACAGCGCAATTATAGCATCACAGAGCTAGAGTGCAACACCCCAGTGATCAGTATAATGCGATTCAGGGCTTATGTCGAAGGGCTACCCTTCACAGTCATCACAGATCATGCGAGCCTCTAGTGGTTAATTAACCAGAAGGACCTATTTGGCCGGCTCGCAAGATGTAGTCTGAAGTTGCAAGGGTACGACTTCGACATAGAACATCGCAAATGATCACAGAATGTAGTTCCAGATACGCTGTCGCGCATGGACATGGACGAGATAGACGTAAACAGCCGACTATTGGACGTTTGGATGGATTCACCGTATTTTAAGTAAGAGAAATATGAGGAACTAAAGAAGACAGTGACTGATAATCAGGACCGATTACCAGAGCTTTGTGTTTGCGACGGCTACGTATACAGACGAACGCAATTTAATAGGAGGGGCGGCCTTCAAGAAGACCAGACCTGGAAACTCTGGGTACCGACAGAGCTTCGGAGGGGTTTGGTGGAAGCGACCCATGGTTCGCCATCTGTTGAACATGGTGGTATACATAAAACCCTCGCACGAATCCGCCAAAAATACTACTGGCCCGGTATGGTCACAGATGTCCAAGATTATGTCAAGGAATGTGAAATCTGTAAAGGCTGCAAAACGCAAAATTACTTTCATAAGCCACCAATAGTAAAACAACATCTGACAGAGCGANCGTAGCCTCGTACGTCTGATGGTAATGTCTTTGTATTTGTATGTCTTGTTCATTTCTCAAAGTTTGTCTTCTTAAAACCGATGCGAAAAGCTACTTCAGCTGACGTCATTCAATTTCTAGAGAAAGAAGTTTTCCACGTATTCGGGGTGCCCGAATACGTCCATTCAGATAATGGAAAACAGTTTGTGTCCGAAATGTTTATCTAATTTTTGAACAAGTATGGGACTAAACACAGGGAAATGCCGCGGAAAGGGTGAATAGGTCGGTGTTGCAGATTATACGATCGTATGGGAATCAGCGAAACTGGGACAAGCATATCAGTGACGCCGCCTTCCCCCTCCGCAGTGTGACACATGCTGCCATAGGTAGTTCCCCGTATTTCGCCGCGTTTGGTATCCCAATGATACAGGATGCTGCATCCTATGGGCTATACCGGAAACTTGGCGCATTAAAGGATCTTGACTGTGAGGTATTAACTATGAGTGATAAGATGCAAGTGATAAGAAATAAAATTATGACGGAGCTGAAGCTAGCACATAATAGAAGCGCAAAGGTATATAATACAACAGCTAGAGAAATGCAGTTCAAAATCGGACAAGTGGTATACCGCCGAAACTTTAAGCAAAGCTCTCAAGTTGATAGTTACAATGCGAAATTAGCCCCAAAGCAGGTTAAATGCGTTGTTTTGATAGCTATCGGTAATTCAATGTACGAGCTTGGTGACATGAATGGGAAAAGGATCGGAGCATACCATGCTAAGGACATGTTCGTAGGATAATGTGATTGCTTTAGTATGTATGTATGTTCTATGTTGCATGTTACTTGTTACTGACAATCATTATTTGTGTCAATGATAGCTCATGTCTGTAAACCAATATTAACCCAGTGATTTTAGTTGCCCGACCATTATCTATTAATATTTATTTTATAACTTGCCCTTATTGTGATTATTCGTATGTTTAATTATTATTGTGATTATTTTATTATTTATACATTACCATTCTGTGAGATTTATTTATCAATCGATTTATTTAGGTATTTATTTATCTTTTTTACATTTATTTACTTACTTATTTACTTGACCATCCACCTGCGAATCTGTGATGCAGATATAAGTAATATGCAGTACATATGTATGTATATATGTAAATGTAGTACGTGCTCTTACATACATTTGCACACCCGCACTCACCCAGTGATAAACATGGAGTTAAAGGGCTAGAAAGTGTTAAAAGCCCGGCTTAAGGGCGTGGATCGAGGCCACACGTTAGGCGCAGGGTCAAAAGGGGAAAGGCCGCAATAGAAAAGTTTTTTTTACGTACACGCTCCATGATGCAGGCACCATCGGCGGGTACGAGCCTGTAACAAACGCCTTTGCGCACTATGAAGGTGTATGTATGCATGTTGCGGAAACAAAATCCTTTTTCTAACCAAAAATTTGTATCTACAGTACGCACTAATGATATGGTGCGGAACTTCACTAGCCCTATGGCTCGATAAAGCAGTGGNTGTTGCGGAAACAAAATCCTTTTTCTAACCAAAAATTTGTATCTACAGTACGCACTAATGATATGGTGCGGAACTTCACTAGCCCTATGGCTCGATAAAGCAGTGGTGAGCATTAGCCCAGCAAAAAACACGATTACCATAGAAACGAATGTGGAAACGAGCTA
>NW_016202001.1:0-2416 GCF_001687245.7 Rhagoletis zephyria | reverse complement strand
AAATAAAATAAAATAAAATAAAATATAATAAAATAAAATAAAATAAAATTTGGGTGGCCCATTTGGGAAAATTTGGAAAAAAAGAATATAATAGTATAAAAAAGAAGAAAAGAATATAAAATATAAAAAACGATAAAATTAAATAAAAACAATTAAAATAATTTATAAGATTCACCTAATTATTGTATAAATGGGGCTATGTGCGGTATTTACACTTTTATTTATACTACATAGTAGCCATTGCATGCCACTTAAATGAGCTTCNTTTTGGTTATCTTTTCATTATAAATCTATAAAAAAAAAAATAAAATAAATTAAACAAAATAAAACAAAAGGGATAGAAAACAAAAATAAAAAACATGGAATGAAATAAAACCAAAAATAAATAAAAACAAAAAATAAACAAAATACTATAGTGAAAAAATATAATAAAATCAAATTACATGCATTATAAAAATAAATATGTATGTTGAAATTTGTGCATTTCTTTTTGTTTTTGAATTTTGTGATTCTTCAAGTGTCTTAAAAATCACTGTATTGGCTGTAAAACTAAGCGTTATATTTGTCACATAATCACAGCCGCAGTGGGTCCTTAACTTGTGTCTTAAATTTCAATCGTGTTTTGCAAATTAATGATGTACAAAATTCTATTAAAATATGAAATCACATTTTACAAAAAATCAATTGTAATGATGCGCGGCGAGACAACCAAATATCGCACAAAAATTGCATTGTTTGTGGAGAGCGAGTGTGTGGTTATGCCTGTCTGACGCTCCCTTTGTCATGGCGATTTCGATATTTAAACTATTTTCATGCGCCGGAAAGCAAAAAAAAAAACGTACCTACAGATGTTAATCCCTTGTCCCTCACAAACACACACACACACTCACACAATCCTCCCTTTGCATTTGCATTGCTTTGCACCATTTAACTGCCGTACGCTCGGTGACAGTTTGCTAGCCAGTCGACCACCTTCTTCTCAACACCTGTGAGCGCGCGCTAGCGCCCGACAGTTGTTTTACGCGGTTATACAAAAAAACAAAATCGCGAAATTACGAGCAATTAAATTTTACTACTGTAACAAATTGTTGTGAATGTAGGGAGCGCGGCTCAAAGGAAGCGCCGGAATAACCAAATGCTGTAATGGGTATTCGTTTTTTTTGTTTGTTATTTTTTTTGCCTCAGTTTTAGTGCAATTTTAATGGTTATATGGTAATGTTTGAAATTATGCAAGCAATTTAAAGTATTCCATACACGAGAGAGAGAGAGAGAGAGAGATAGATACAGTGTGCATAGTCATTTTAAGAGTGATGTAGTTGGCGGTAGAATAGGAAAAAGTTTCACTTCGAAAAGTTAACTAATGCAAATTTTTCATGTTATGTCTTAAGCTCGTTACATGCGCTTGTGTCACCAAGTTTATTGAAGAAAATTTATTGTTTTTGCACGCTTTATAGCACAAAATGATGCAATAATAGGGAAATCCGTTTCTTATTCGTGCTATGGCTGCTTTTGAATTGCAAATTTTATTTACTTTCGGTATTTAAAAGCTTTATGAACTTGTGGAATGGTTTTTGAATTACTTGTTGCGATCTGACATAATGCACCAACAAACCGAATGAACTTGTGAAACGGCATTATTTCAGCAGCATTGAGTGTTCCAAAATACTGGAGAATATTTTGCAAATCAATTAGTGGTTCCGAATATCAGCTGCATAGAGGTAAAAATGTGAGAGGTTTGGCGAATACTTGAAAAGGTTTAGAATTCCATTGTGACTAAGAGATGAAGCTGAAAAAGTTAAATGGTTTGGATTTTCTATTACTTTTTAGCTATTGCGCAATTATTTCTTCAGCTTCTTGAGAGGATAAGATTTAGCAAAAGAAAAAGTTTAATAAATAATCAAAGGAAAACGGGCAAGTCGTCTGCATATTTTTAGGCATATTATCAAAATTCAGTGAAACGTCTCATGGCGAAAATTCTGCGTAGAAGTATCTGCGCGAAATGTGTATGCCTAAAAGTATGCAACGTCTCAAAGGAAACACAAAAACTCACACTACCGAAAATAATTGTTATTTTGAAACATTTTCATTTTAAAATCATTGAAAAGTCTTTTGTGTTACCTTCATTTTTAGTCGTTATTTTATGATTTTTATCTTTTCGTCATATAACCGTTATTTTCCGATTTCATCTTTAAGATCAAAAAATATTTAAATCGCTTATAAAAACGCAATCTCTATTATAACGGTTAAAAATTATCAAAAGAATAAAAATCCAAAATAACGAATACATATTTCTGGTGGAGAAAATCTAAGTCACAAAATAACGATTAAAGAAAAATAAACCAAATAAATTACCGATTAAAAATGATAAAAAAAAAATTAAAATTTAAGGCTTCAGTCTTAAAGCATTTTCTAGGAA
>NW_016202000.1:0-2416 GCF_001687245.7 Rhagoletis zephyria | reverse complement strand
AAACAAACCCTGTCATGTAGCAGAGTATCGGCGTGATTGTTGAGACTTACCGTAGGTGACAGAGCTGTTTATCATAGCAGTGCAGGGATTTTGTATTTATTTACTTTTTTTTACATGTACTCGTACATCTGTTTTTGTGACCTGTAAATATATGGCAAATAAGTTCAACCATTCAACGCCGATAAAAACAAGTATGGCAACAAATATTATAAAGAGTGATTTTAAGCTTCTGAAGTTTGATGAAAAAGTTGTGAGCGTATGCAATGAATATAATAAAGAATTCATAAAAAAGTGACGTNCCGGTGTACACACTTAAATGTACAATATGTTTGTAGATGTGTGTGTCAATAGCACGGCACGTATACGTACGGTGACCATCCGTACATTATTTGAAAGGACAGTCCTTTTTCGCAAGTTCCTCTCCTTTGACTTTATTTATTTTTCCAGAAATCAATTTTGTCCTTTATTTCAAAACTTGTGATTTTTTTTTGATACGATATCATATCATATACATGTGAATGTATTACAGCCTGGTAAAGACAAATAATATCATATTATGACCACCGCTTTCTTTATATCTCATTCAAAAGATTACACTCTACCGAATATTGAATATGTTACTCATACGCCCCGTTGTACATTTGTGCTTTGGTTTTAGAGAAAGATAAATTAGTTTACTCTTTTTTGGACACATCTCTAAATATTTTATTGGTCTTCGCTCTTACCTTAAATTAAAGTTTCGAAATTATATCCTAGATTATTTGAGAATAAACAGTATATCATATTTGATTCCAATAAACGAATTTTTGGCCGAGCTTCTCTTCGCATTCGTGTTCTGCTTTTTTGTGGCAGAAGTACACTCGGAGGGTTGCCATTGTCTTCAGGTTTTTTCCTAATTTCAAAATCGGCAACCGGTTTTTTAGAAATGCAATTTTTTGGATAAATCAAAAACCGGTTTTGGAAAATAACCGAATACCCTATTTTTTGGGTATTTGAAAAAAAGGTATGCACTCAACCTAGTGGGTCTATTGTACCCTCCACTTATCACAACACATGTTTCATTCCTGTAGACTCCCGAAATTCCGGGAGAGCTTTTGGGGGTAAGGAGTGTGCCTATGCTGTTCATTCGTCGTCTCGATACGGCATGACATTCAAGGAGCAGGTGCAAATGTGTCTCTTTAGTTGAGTCACAGAAATTACCAGAGGTTATTCGACCAAATTCCCAACTTAGCCAGACGTTCTCTTAGCCCGTAGAAACCCTGATGATTTCAACTTTCTTTTTGGTTAGCTCAATGAGAAGTTTGTACCTTTTTAAATACAGTGAGACTTAGCTTGGCGAAGTCCTAATGTGCTATGCCAGTGTTATTTTCTCGTTCATCTTTTTTCCTTCCTAACCCCGTTCCTAATTCTGTTTGGTCCACTATTCTAGCTAGGCCACATGCTTGCTTTCTGGTGTTTTGGAGTTGTCAATGGATCGCCGCATTTTGCTGGCCAGTACATACCTCTCCATAATAGATTTGCTCCAGATTGCCTTGCTGTAGAACTCTATCTGGGATTCTAGCTTCTCCACATTCTTAGACGATAGGACTTTACCTCTGCCACGCTAAGAAAGCGTATCTAAGGCGGTTCTCGAAGTCCAATACTCTGCTCCAGTGGGCACTACTTGTCTTACTACCATGTGCATGTATCTTGCTTTTGATTTGGTTGCATCAACGTAAGATCTCCCCAGAAACTTAGAGTCCAAGATTAGACCAAAATTGGTAGAAACTTTAACACCGACCTCAGTAAGGATTATTTTCCTCATCATATCTGGGAGGTTCCTTTTCCTAGTGAAAGCTACAATACCGTGTTGGAAGAATTTGTATCGAGTCCCACATTGACGCACCAACGCTTCTTTAAGATTAAACCTTTAAACAAACAAAAAATATAATAATAATAGATTGGCGCTTACACACATGTTAGTATTTGGCCGAGCTTCTCCTCCGATTTTTGGCGTGCGCCTTGATGTTGTCACACAAAGGGAAGGGACCTACACTTTTACGCCTACTCCGAAAGGCGATTGTATTTTTATGAGCAGCGGTTTTTCACTGGCAGAAATACACTCGGAAGGTTGCCATTGCCTGCCAAGGGGCGACTGCTGTTAATAAAAAACCTTTTTTCTATATTTTTTTGCGATGTTGCTTTGACCTGGGCTCGCACCCTGGCCCTGTGGAGTGCGAGCTTTGCTTACCACTATACCAAAAAATTTACTGAATGCAATCTTTTTCTCGTTTGGCTTTGGATACAAAATATCTTTTACCAAGTCTTTCCACTTACCATAGAGTAGAGCACGTTAAAGGTTCTTCAGTCTGCAACTTGTGAGTTTTTGCAGCAGGCTGCAAAAAAAGAATATTGAAAGGTACATGAATTGGACGAA
>NW_016201999.1:0-2416 GCF_001687245.7 Rhagoletis zephyria | reverse complement strand
ATTTTATTAGAAATTTTCTCTTTGGGCATTCGATAAGAGTTCGCTTTTTCGGTTCAAACTGAATAAAAGACAAAACAGCTGTCATTATATTTCAATCGACTGGAATCCAGATTCATTCGTTAACGGTTGCCGTGATTCGGGCCTTGTTTTATGTGTAGGTTTTTTATTGATTATTTTATTTACGTGAAATACATTTTATAAAATAATACAATTTATCCCAAGGCGAATTCATGTTAGGGGATAACAGGACTACAAAAACCAAAAACTCACTAAAAAATTTTGCGCACAATGCCCGTAAGAATTGCAGAATCACTTTGACATTAAGAACCACCGAGTCGAAAGTCCATCTGCTTTGGTAACACAATCTTTTATGAATTCGCAATGTTTTATCCTAATGAGTAAAAACCATCTGATGTTGTTTCTTTTAAAAAATCTACCAACTTCTACCATTTTTTGTAAGTTAAATCCACCAATATAATTTTTTTCGAATTCCATGCACTGGGTACAACGCCGATGTAACGCTGTAGCTAAAAACAAGGCTCTAATTACTTAATATTGCCACTTTTTCTAAAAAATGTTGTAAGTTTTTATTTCAATAGGATATACTCCTCCAACTAGTAATAAGTGCATGTAAATTAATTTTATGAGGGAGAGGCAAATATCGGCAACTAATTAAAGTTGTACTGTTACCTCCTTAGCCAGTTAAGCTTTTAGAGAAATATCGTAACTATGAGTTGATTTTTGTAATGATACTTGTAATGAAATCTTTTTGAAAAACAAAGAAAGATCTTAAGGACAGTGCACAAAATTCGGGCCCACCACTGTATTTCATGTAATATATGTGCATACATACATAGGTATGTATGAACGTTTGCATGCTTTTTGCCATGTGACTTCTGGAGCTTTTATTATAGAAACAGAAACCTTAAAAATAATTGAGAGCTTTGGTATAAACTACGTTTAGGCGTTCAGTAGACATTGAGTGGCACGAAAAATATGTATTGCAGCAATGAATAATAACCAAAGTAAAGCTGCATAGAAAAATTATCGAATTGTTGCTAAAATATTGGAGGAGTATTATTTACTATGTGGCTGTGAAGAATCGTGATGATAAGGAAAAAAGGCGTCCCTCAAAACTAAAGCAAATTCTGTCGGTAAGATGCACGAAAGGCACAGCAAAAAGAAGAGCAAAAATAACAAAAACTTTATTGTGTGCAATGTGTGTGAATAAAGTGCAAAATACAACAGCGTTATAGTTATCACAAATTATCTAATTTGGTGCGAAAACAAAGCAATAAGAGGGAAACTGAGATGACAAAGTGATAGTTGATTTGGAAAGGTAGCTATGATAAAGCTGTCAAAACTTTAGAACCTTTAGATTTTAGATTCTTACGTACGTTGAGAGCGGTAAGAGGATCAGGCTTGCCCGACATTCGTTTCTTTATTACCTTAAAATAATGGTGGGTAAGCAAATTTTTCGCTTGGGCATTAAAAAGGCGACGAACTCTTAAACAGTTGAAAAAGTAAATACAAAAACTAAATATTTTCGCTTCTGGCTTAAGTTGAACTGCAGTGTAATTCTGACAATCGGTGCGCTAACTTATCGTCGCCAAATTTCTTTAAATAAAAAGCAGTGAGAATAAAAGTCTACAACATAGAAATGTAACAGATGCTATGTATAATCTGCCAAACCTGGCAGTAATAGGGGCATATATCTTGATGTTGCATGTTGTTAGGCGCCCCTGCCATTCTTTAGGCGATTAAAATTTGCGATAGCGTATGGCAATTTCTTACGGTAAGATAGGTCTAGACTAGAGATGAGCGCGGACTAAATATTCAATCCCGATCCTGGCCATACGGACGTTAAATTTTTATGTCCTGAACCCGCCCATACCGACGGTTTTCCGATTTGTACCATGGATTCCATGGGTCCCCACATATGTCCCTAAGCTTTCAAATGAAATTTAAATAAATGTTTAAATCATTTTATTTAGTAATCTCCGTGTATTTGAAAGCAGATATATGTACATCAAATCGTCACTAAACACGAATAAAGGCGCGCTGGTGTTTTGGCGGCGAAAAAAGACGTGTAAAAAAATCTTACGAAAAAAGACGCTTAAGGAAAACTTCGGCGAAGAAAGACAAGAAACCTAGGAGTTTTGTTGTAGGAGAATTAAAATAATACACGTTTTAATTTACATAAATTATAGTTTTATTCCCGAAAAATTAGCTTAATAAAACATGAACGACGTCGGTAGAAGTTTCTAGAAGAATAACGTTTTTTATTAACTAGATCTGAGAAGTATAAGCAAATAAAGTAAATGAAACAAGTGGACTAGAACATAGAAAATAAACATGAGGTGACCAGAATTAATAATACACAAAATATTAAACAATTCTAAGATTTAATTTGTTG
>NW_016201998.1:0-2417 GCF_001687245.7 Rhagoletis zephyria | reverse complement strand
GTGTCAAATGGATTAAAATTTTGTTATTTTCTGAATGGTAGAAATGACAAGCCACCAGTAAGCAAATGAGACGGGGAACAACACGTTTATACTTATCTACATAACGACACTGTGGAGGTTTGATGCTATAAGGATATCCGGGGAATATTGTGTATCGTGAAAAATAAAGATATAAAATTAAACATATGTATGTGTGTAAGTGTGTATGTAATTGAATACGCACAACACACAGAGGCACTTACATACGCTTCTCATTCAATGGTATTTTGTCGTCAAGGACTAGCAACTTACAAACACCCAAGTGTGCTTGAGACATTCCAACTCGAGTATGCGGCTTCGCTCACACACACGCGCGTACGTACGTATTTTAACTGCTTAAGTCTAATGACACTGCTAATTTAGATAAAGAAAAAATTAAATAGGAAATCTGAGGCAACCTCTAAAAATTCCATTACATTTTACGCCATAATACAAAAACCCGCAAGAATGTCTCAATCGCTGAATGTGTGGCAGCGTAGAGCAGAGTGGAGCGACGTGGCGCACATAAGGAAGCCAACAATAATGATGGCGAAGGATATGCTGAATGAAGATGAAAATGGTTATGGTGATGGCAACGGCGATGGCGATGGCGATGGTGATGGCGCTGGCAGTAGAGATGAGTAGAGAGAGTAGAGTCGCCTTCTTGTGAGTGCTTTTCGTAACTTTTTTGTTGTTGTTGCTGCTGCAGTAACCTGCTGTCGCATTACCATTGTACTCCCAAAAAATCACAGAGTCGAGCAAACAAAGCTCCTCTGCAGATTTAAATAAGTACAACGCGCGCTCCACCAACCAACTGTGAGTATTTCGAAAAGTCTACCGAGCGACCGAAGGATTGGAATTTGGTTCAAATAGTCTAGCAACCGCAACGAAGACTCTGCGGCCAAAACTTTCCGACAGCAGCGCCAGTTGTGGCTATGAAGTCAGCAAAGGCAGTCGAATAGGCGGCAGAATTTGTACGACATTTGTATGTATGTAGAGAACAGGGAAGAAATACACAAAACTTTGACTCTTGATTCTACTGGTCGTGCCATAGTCGAGTTGCCCGCTGTCACTGTACTAAAAGAAAGTGAGATATTGCGAGAGCGCCAGCAGAGCTTGAGCGAAAAATTGTATACTACTCACACTTTTCCCCACCACTCCGTTGTTATTGTCATAGCCTGTGCTCCTTTCTATAAATCTATGAAATTCGTCTCCCGTTTTTACGCAAATTATGCACTTTATTCGCAGAAACCATATGCTCTCTATAAAATGCCGCTCACACTCACTTGCTCTTTATTCTCTTCACTCAATTACTCATTCTCTCGCTGACGCCTGTCTCTCAGCGCGTATTTTCACTCGATAGATGTCGAACCTTCCACTCACTCTATTCTCTCTGTCTGTTTGTCACTCAAAAATGCCTGTGCTGTGCTGAGCTGAGAGCGCAGTTGTTTTTGTGTTGAAAATAGTTTTCATTACTTTTATACTCTCTACTTTTATTACTGTACATAAATATGCAGCTGAATACTATTTTTTGTTAGTGCTCTTCTCTATCAGAGTCACGTTTTTACTGTTGTTGTTGCCTCCGTTGCAATAAAATGAAAGCAACCGCAACAACAACAATTCAAATAAATTCATTTTACAAATACGAACATTACAAGCCCACGCTAACCTCTTTCCACCGCTCCCTACAATCGACATACTTCTACTTCTTTGATTTTGTAATTCTACTTCTCCAGTCTCTGCCTGCTTTTCAACGGTTTCTCTCACTCTATGTAAGTCTCGCTCTCTCTCCCTTTCACCAGATGTGGCTAAAGTTTTGCGTGCTCATTTACGACGAAGTCCTTCGTTCCCCCGCTTCACTCCAATTCGAGTTTGACAGATACTCGCATGTAGTTGACGTTGGTGATGTTGAAACTTCTCTTACAACTACTACTTATGTATGTAGCTGTGGTTGCGTTGTTCTGATACGCGGTGGTCTTGTTTTCCATTTGCATACAATGCGATTTTTCAAAATTATTCTAATTAATCATCATTATTTATCATTATAGTGGTAGAAAAAAATTCATATTTTATCAAGTAAACTGAACCCAAGGACCGTAACAGTTACAACTTAAAAAAAAATCACTCTTTAACAATTATTTTTTTACTTTTATTTAATTACTCCTTAAATAAGTGTTGATTCTAGTTTTTATTTTATAACTTCAAAATAAGAATTATTTTTGATTTTTATCTAAATAATCTGCAACTAGAAGTTATTTTTGATTTTTAAATTATATATTTTGAAGATTTTTATTTATAAAAGTCAACGATATAAATCAGTCATTGACTTTTATTTTTAAAATCATACTTAAAAAGTCATTTGTATAAGTCGTGGTAAACTTTGGTGTTCTAACACTTTC
>NW_016201997.1:0-2417 GCF_001687245.7 Rhagoletis zephyria | reverse complement strand
CAGTGCTCATCAAAATCTTTAGATGAACGCATTTTCCAACTAACGACTTACCAGGGACGTAGCTGGGGATGTATTTGGTTAATCGAAAGCAGACAATTTTCATTAACTATTTGCTTAGTTATTTTAAAGTAGAACCCCCCTATTCTGGTTTTGCCTTTCACATGTTATTCAAAGTTCAATCAAAAAGAACAGACGATTTTTTACAATTATTTTTCACTTACTCAAAAGCAAAAATAATCTTAAGGAAGAAAATAAAAGTTCACAGAGCGTTTCACAACATCTCGACAAACTCAAATATTTTTTTAAAAAAATTCAACACAATCGCGCAGAGTCTCGAGAAAACTAAGGAAGTCGTGAAAAATTCGCCGAGTGCATCCCTGCCTAGAAAAGTTTCGCCTGATGTTCATGCCGATGGCAGACAGAATCTTCTACACTGGGTGCTTCCATTGAATTCATAAGCGCTCTTGCTTTCGTTGTGCACCCTTCTATGCGGAATCGAAGGATGTTTTCACCGGAGCTCCCTAAAAGAAATTATAATTAAATTAATTCAGCAAATAATTACCTTGAAAAGAAATCCATAAAATTTCAATGAAAAGATTTGAACATTAGTCTGGTACTATGAGTATTGAATGACATATCTATTAAAATTTCATGTTAGCTTTATTGATTTGTATGTAACAACATCATCCAGGACAAAAAACAAAATGAATATTCTCCTGATCCACAATAACAAATTTCCCACACTGAATTTCCGCTTAAGTAATTTTTTAGCACTCAGCTCAGCTAATTCAGTTACTGTAAATTTCAAAATGACAGCACACAAAACTGTTCTCGCAATTATTTTCTTTTTAAGGATTTAACTAATTATTTTATTGCCAGTAGCCAAAAGAGCTACTACCACAAACCAACATAATTTGATTAATAGTTTTTAAATGCTAAGAGCGTAAGAGCGTGTCTTTTTTTTTAATTTTCAACTTCCACTTTTTTTTTGTCATTTTTCTGCCCACAGAGCAAAGTAGTGCGATTTTCCTGCTGTTTGACTTTTTTCGCTACGCTTTGTTATTTTTAATTTATCACATTTTTTTTTGCGCATTGTTAAAATAATTGCGGCTTCAGAGTTTACATTGTTAAATCCTTGTTATCGTTTTAAAAATTTGCCGTGCATTCGCGTTGTCACCTAAAGGCAAACGGTTGCTAGAGACTGGTGGAAAGTGCTTTTTTATGCATTTGAAAAGCGGGAAAATGTAAAAATAAAAAATGAAAGTGGAGAACATGTTTTTGTAAGCAGGAATTTTTGCTGTTGGACTTTTGAAACTATATAGAAGTAGTAAAAAACAATAAATATCGGCATCGATAAATATGGATAACAAAGGGTACGAAGCTGATAGCATAGCTTAGCTATGGAAAGCGAAGATGCCAATAAGTTTATCAATGAATAAATCGATAATAATATCGATTAAAACTGTATCGATAACACAGCTCCACAAAAAAAAAAAAAATAAATTCTTCCTGTTACCAGACCATTATTTTTATATGTTGTTTTGATCACTGAATCAAAATCTGACGTTTTTTCAACCCCATCACGTCCAGATTTTTTCAACCTTGTCATCCTACTCCCGGAAAAACTAATAAAAGGCTATGAAAAACCTTGATGTGATGGAGTTAAATCAACGTCGGATTTTGATTCAGTGATCAAAAAAACATATAAAAATAATGGTCTGGTAACAGGAAGAATTTATTTTTTTTGTTTTTTTTTCGAAAATTTTTGTATGAATATTCTAACTACTTCTTATCCAAACTACATGACAACCACATATTAACACGTTTATTAAATTTTAATTACTTTTTTATAAAAGTATTGTGCATTCTATAACAAAAACCACATAAATTCTAGTTTCAACTCTACAAAAATTAAAAGAAAAATCTTCAAAATTTCCTAAAAATTTCACACGTTTTATTCAGAAATATGTTCCAAAATTTTTTATATGGAAGAAAATGTTCAACACGTCAACAAAAAAAAGAAGCCAAATATGAGCGGAATTACTGAGCCACTTTAAACTTGCACTTCTTTTTTCTGGAATTGACTGGGAAATAAAACTGCATATCCAAAACTTTTGAAACATTCTGGATAAAAAGTGTGGATTTTTTTACAGATTGAACTTTTTTTATGAAAAAAATAATAATTTTAATTAAATAGCCGAAACTTGTCAATATGTGGTCAGCGTATCTAGAACTATAGTTATGATCAGGGAACGGATTTTTAGGACCTAAAAACCTATAAAAAAGGCAAAATAAAGTAACGAAATAGGCTGGAAAAGGCAAAATAAAATAGCGAAAAAGGCAGGAAAAGGCAAAAAAAACGTTTTGCAAAAAAAGCGAAATAAGGCACTAAAAAAAGACAGAAAATACGAAGAACA
>NW_016201996.1:0-2417 GCF_001687245.7 Rhagoletis zephyria | reverse complement strand
TACGTCTCACATACGTATGGTTATGTTCTCAGCAACTTTCAGTAGGTTTGTCTGGGCAGGGTAAATAAATAATTATATATTGATCAAATATCCCTTCTCCCGCCAGAAAAAAAAAACGCTAAAGAGAAATAAGTAAATGAATCAAAACTGAATTAAGTATTTGAACAATATTAGCTTTAAAATTTTATTTTTTATCTTTTATTTAGGCGAAAAAGTACTTTGGGAAGTTTTCAAATAGAATGTTCATATTAGAGTCAATGAACGTTGGCATCAAGTGGAACATATCTGTGAAGATTCAAGGGTCTACCACGATTTAAAAATAAAATCGCAGCATGCAGAATATTTGTCGCAGCTATTTTGTAATTTTTGAAATTTAAGATCTTTTAATTTCAATAAATTTAGATACAACAAAATGTTAAATGTTAAAACTCTTGTGTCACCAAACGGAAAAAAATTGTGTTGAGTAAAAGATGTCTGTGATGTGAGAAACTAAAATTTAATTTTAAAAATGTTTCTTGGCATACTTGAACTTCATTCAAAACATTGTTGTATATTTACATGAAGAAAGTATTATTGAATCATGGGTAGTTATAGTAAGTATGTGCAAAAGAAATGCTCTGTAAATGTTGTGTTACAAAATCATTATAATGTTAGGATATAGTTAGAAGCAAATACTAAATTGGCCCCAGAACTAAAATTGATATGTACATACTTACTTGCCATGCATTACAAATATACATAATTATATCCTACGGTGTATTAGAAGATTTTGGTTATTAGGTTTGGCGTTCTGAGCTGTGTTCATAGGTATATGAACAGAAATAACCTAAAATTCAATTACAATTCTAATCGCCTTAAAGTGTGCGCTTGAAATTGAATTTTAAATATTTAAAAGAAAATGCTATTTACTTATAACTAAAGTTTCCTCAACTGAAAAACACAGAAGTAAAGCAGAAATGTCATTTAGAATGAAACAAGAAAATCGTTTAGTGCAATTTGTTGCAAAGTATTTTTGTTTGCAGCTTGGTAAAGCTGCCGCGCCGCTGCTGCGTTGATTTCAGTGTTGTTGGAAACAAACTCCATTGGGACTGTAGACAATTGTCAACGATGATTGTGAGCTTCAATTTATTTTTGCTGTTTTGTCTTTTTCTAATTTTCTTCTGGTTTTCACTGACAGCAATGAAGAAATTCTAAGGAAAAGAATTGTGGGGCGGAGTTAAATCAGATTCTGGGAATACCAGGCCACAAAAGACAGACCATAATAAGAAAAAAAAACAAAACAAAAGCGAATGNAGATACGAGTAAAAAAGAACCGAAAATAACACAATAGCTATAACAACTAAAATTACTCCCAGGTTATGAACAATGGCCAACACCGGTGGCGCTGACCGCTCTGTGAACTTTGCAGTTTCAAGCTAGCATTTTGAAAATGGCAAATTTTGGACAGGCGGGGTTGTCCATGGGGGAGTGCCACTGCGGTGTTTATAATTTTTCTGAATTGAAGCTTTGCTTGGTGCTCATATTAAATAAATGGTTTTTCGCAAATTGGCAAATTGTAAATAGGGCAAGAATTCGTTGATTTATCTAAAAGAACTGTTTCCATTTTTTAAGTCAAATGAAAATTTTTATGACATATTTAACTTTTATTATTAAATCTGTACTTTTGCATTTTTTGGTTATTTCATTTCAATTTTTATTTTTGGAAGTTGTTTTCTGTTGTTGTTTAGATAAAATGATCAGTTACTTAAACTATAATTCCTGGTCAATAAAAATAGCAACATGACAGAAAACTTCTAAGTCCCCATGGATGTCATAATTACAGTTGAACCACATCACATAGCAAAAAATTACTTCAGCTACCCCGAGAGATACGCGTTAGTCTGGCACAATAGATATTCACGTAGCCCTCAAATCCACTTAGGTAACACCACTCTCCCTTCGGTCTGAACTCGACAAAGCAACACTTTTCCTGGGCGTCTTGTTAGCTAAGCTTGATCACAACGCACAGTGGTTTGACAATCATACATTTTTTTTATGCAAGTTAGACATTTTCTTCCATATAAAGTCTAATCAAAATGATTTTATATGGAATGCCTAGCTCTGTCACTTAAAAATTTCTTAAAACTCAACGAGAGTTCTTAGCCACTTAAAACTTGTACTTAGATTTTCAAAAACTGTATATTTTATTTTTGCTGGATTTTTTTTATAATATACATATTAATAATAATAATAGATTGACGCTTACACATATGTTAGTGTTTGGTTGAGCTTCTCCTCCGATTTGTGGCGTGCGCCTTGATGTTGTCATATACATATTAGGGATGTTAATTTTTCGGCTTTTTCTGATCCCGGGATTTTCGGGATGGCATTGCCGATATTCATTATTAGATATTCATTACTTTTCAACAACTTTAATC
>NW_016201995.1:0-2417 GCF_001687245.7 Rhagoletis zephyria | reverse complement strand
ATCACTACTTCGGTTGCAACGGTACTTACATGCATACATACATACAGGGTTGTAAATCCGGACCCGGTACTAAATATAGGCCAGAGCCCCTTCTCAGATTAGCTGTAAGCAAGAAACGCGTCTGCTATTTCTTTTGAATTTTCCCCTTTTGTAAATAACCTCGACTTACTTTGAAGATCGCTCTCCAATTTCGAGTTCAAAAACTTTCATAAGTAATGGGCAAATCATTACGATCGCCGCAATTAGACAACGCATAGGTTTCTTAAAGGGCATGCTCGGAACGTATCTGAAGACTAACACACATCTGTTGACTTCGGAACCTTACCTTACTACATTTGCATGTGTACCTTAACCTGCGCTTTGGCATTTATTATACCCGAGCGCACTTCTTTACAGATATAGACAAACATATAAATAAATGATCAGAATGAGAAGAGCAGTCGATTAAGCCATGTCTGTCTGTCTGTCCGTCTGTCCATGTACACGATAACTCGATCAAAAATTGAGGTTGCCCTTTATCCAAGGTAGGTTGCTATTGAAAATGGGCGAAATCGGACTGTAACCACGTCACCTTCTCATATAACGGTATTTTCGAAAATTGCAAGAACTATGATATTCCAGTGAATATTGAATCCAAATTGTTGAAGATTAAATAGTATGTGAAGTAGAAGTTTGGTGCAACATAATATTAGTATGAAATTTTTTGAAAAGGGGCGTGACCCCGCCTACTTATCTATATACAATCTAGAATTTCAGAAAAACTTGGTTTCACCAATTCCTCAGCCGACTGTCGAACAGTGTATTTATTAGATTGGCGCTTACACAATATGTTAATCTTTGGCCGAGCTTCTCCTCCAATTTGTGACGATTGTATTTTTATGATCAGCAGAAATACATTCGGAGGCTTGCCATTGCCTGCTGAGGTGCGACCACTGTTAGAAAAAACTGGTTTTTTGTTTCTAATTTAGAGGTTGCACTGAACAGGGCTGGCGTATGCCGACGACATCGATATTATCGGTAAAAGCAAGGGCTACGTCTGTTCTGCCTTCTCGGGATTGAACAGAGAAGCAAAGCGAATGGGTCTGGTGGTGAACGAGGACAAAAGGAAGTATCTCCTGTCATCACACAAATAGTCAGAGCATACGCNCTGTTGACAGTTACAAGTTTGAAAAAGTAGACGACTTCGTTTATTTGGGAACCAGCATTAACACCAATAATAATGTCAGCCTTGAAATCCAACGGCTAAAATACAGCGGCTCCGCTGGCTTGGTCATGTCGTTCGAATTAACACCAACGCTCCTGCTCTGAAAATATTCAACGCGGGCCGCGATGCTGGTAACAGAGGAAGAGGAAGGCCTCCTCTGCGTTGGAAAGACCAGGTGGAGAAGGACTTGGCTTCACTTGGCATTTCCATTTGGCGTCAGTTAGCACAGAATAGAAATGACTCGTCCAAAATCGCTTAGGCGGTTACAGCGCCAATAAAGAAGAAGAAGAAGACTGAACAGGGATCAAACCCAGGTCTTACGGAGTGGTAGTACGCGCCCTTAACGACTCAGATACAGCGGCAGGAAAATATTGTTACATTTCGACGACGTAGTAGAAGATCGACGTATTTCGGCAGCCAATCCGAAAACGCCCCATTTCAGAAAACTTTTCATGAACGCACTATCTCAGAATTTGGTTAACGCTCTATCGCAACATATTTTCAGTTGATATAGGGTGTTTTTGAACCAAATTCTGAGATAGGGGGTTCTTCAACCATATTCCGAAATAGGACGTTCTTGGAAAGTTTTCGGAGATAGGACGCTTTCGAACCGGCTGCCGAGATAGGTCGATCTTCCACTCAGGTGTCGAATTATTCAAATAGATTAGACTATGTAAATATAACTGTCGCACAAGTTTTTTTTTTTTATAAAAGGGTCCTCTATATATTTTGCGAAAAAAAGATTTTATTGTTAATTTTCCACAGATTTACTTTAATTTTATTAATTTGTTTTTATATTTTAACCTTTATGTTGGCTTACCAGCGGTACACACTTTGAGAGAAAAGTGAAAGCGGCACGGAAGTTTTCGTGGGTTAATTTTTTCCATATCTTCTGTTACCATAGTCTAATTTCCTCCATTTTGAGGGGGAGTATCCCCCTTTTGTCCAACATAAGGCCTCATATCCAGCAATCGAATAGACTCGGAACTGGTGATTACGACGGTCATTCATTCGACAAACCCTATACAGTTTTTCTTTTTTTTTTTCTTTTTTATGCGGCACGCATGTACTTACCTCCCAAAGTTTCCGCTGCTGGTAAACCCAAACAAAGTAACATAACATAACATAACATACCATAACATAAATTAACATAAATTAATTTGTTTTATGATTTTCAGTCAATAATCAAATACCTGATTTTCAAAGACTCTCT
>NW_016201993.1:191-2417 GCF_001687245.7 Rhagoletis zephyria | reverse complement strand
TTTAATGTCAAAATAGTGTGTTTGTTGTAATATGAATTCGCCTTGTTTAAAACAATCACATCATTTTGACATTAATAAGTACCGCGGCGAAAATCTAAATTCGCCATCAACACCACCTTGTATAAATTCGCCTTGCTATGGCATGCCGATCCCATTCCCAGACTTGTTTGTCTCAGTTTCAGTTTTGCCATCGCCGCGAGTTGTTTCGGTGTGCGCATTGTTATTTAAAAATATAAAGTTTGATGCCAACCGTGGTTTCTCAGCAGATATATATTTCATGTAAATTATAATTTGAAAGTGTCTATTTAGCCAAGGAAAAAGCAAAGCAGTATACTTAAACCAGAACTTCCAGCAGATATTGACCTGGGTTTTTGCACGACTGTTCCTGTTTTATCATTTCTTTTTACACTCAGAAAATAGGAAATTCTTACCACCATATACATATGTATTATATACACTAGTAACTATTTATGTAAATATGTATGTATTTTTTATGTTTAATATATGCAAATAAAAGAAGAAAGTAAACACAACAACCATCGAGTAAATTTTCATTTGTGTTAAACTGAAGCTTTTTTTCCAAAAATAAACGGTTAGCTGATTCAAGTCTACAGCAAGTTCATAAAATTAATTGAAAACTTGTATCAACCAAAGCGTTGTTTATATTTGCTCAACAATGATTTTATTCAACAAACAATATTGTCCACTCAAGGTATCGTTTTGTAATTATTAACAAAATATACATTTGCCCCAACTAAAAAGTCTCAAGTAAATTGCAGACTTTCATGAACTAGATATCTATTTCGCCATATCCAACTATGCCACTTGGTCAGTATAACCAAATCTTGGTAATTATAACTAAACCTTTTTCTGAGTGTAGCGATGCGTTTCGATAACTTTTCGGATGCGTTTTGGAAAAGTGTACATTGTCAATATTTTGTAGTTCGGCGTTATGGAACGTTATAGTTTGTACGTAGGCAAAGCAATTGACGTTTTGGAACTCAGCCTACTTTTTAAAGCTGTTTTATATTATCGAAAAAGTCTGCTCTCCTCATATAACTTAAGAACTTCGTATTCATTGAACTGATAAAATTAATTTAAAGGTCAATATTTGCAAAAAATAGTCGGACTGTTACGTTACAGAAAAAGACCGTTAGGTTACCTGTGCGATATACATACGTGTAGATTATAATGAGGTTTTTAAATGGCTTGTAGTCTGTTTTATGCAATAAGTACACCCAGAAAAAGGTTTATTTATAATAACCAAGATTTGGTTATAGTGATCAAGTGGCATAGTTGGATATGGCGAAACAAATATATAGTTCACGAAAGTCTGCAATTTACTTAAGACTTCTAGTGGGGACAAATGTATATTTGTTAATAATTACAAAACGACTACCTTGATTAGACAATATTGTTAGTTGAATAAAATCATTGTTGAGCAAATATAAACAATGCTTTGGTTGATACAAGTTGTCAATTAATTTTGTGAACTTAGACTTGAATCAGCTAACCGTTTATTATTGGAAAAAAAGTTTCAGTTTGGCACAAATAAACATTTACTCGATGTTTTACTATTTTATTTGCATATATTAAGCATAAAAAATACATACATATTTACATAAGTTAGTTACTAAAGTAAATAATACATACACCCAGAAAAAGATTTAGTTATAATAACCAAGATTTGGTTACAGTGATCAAGTGGCATAGTTGGATATGGCGAAATAAATATCTAGTTCACGAAAGTCTGCAATTTACTTAAGACTTCTAGTTGGGACAAATGTATATTTGTTAATAATTACAAAACGACTACCTTGATTGGACAATATTGTTTGTTGAATAAAATCATTGTTGAGCAAATATAAACAATGCTTTGGTTGATACAAATTTTCAATTAATTTTGTGAACTTGCTGAAGACTTGAATCAGCTAACCGTTCATTATTAGGAAAAAAGTTTCAGTTTGACACAAATAAAAATTTACTCGATGTTTGTTGTGTTTACTTTCTTCTTTTATTTGCATATATTAAGCATAAAAATACGTACATATTTACATAAGTTAGTTACTAAAGTAAATAATACATATGTATATGTTGGTAAGTAGGCAATTCAGGAGTAAAGTCCTCTCTCGACGTACGAAAACCACGCTCTATAAGTCACTCATCATGCCCGTGCTGGTATATGGCGCAGAAGCATGGACAATGACAACATCCGATGAGGCGGCT
>NW_016201993.1:0-166 GCF_001687245.7 Rhagoletis zephyria | reverse complement strand
GACAATATTGTTTGTTGAATAAAATCATTGTTGAGCAAATATAAACAATGCTTTGGTTGATACAAATTTTCAATTAATTTTGTGAACTTGCTGAAGACTTGAATCAGCTAACCGTTCATTATTAGGAAAAAAGTTTCAGTTTGACACAAATAAAAATTTACTCGAT
>NW_016201992.1:0-2417 GCF_001687245.7 Rhagoletis zephyria | reverse complement strand
TTTAATTTTCTGCTGTAACCAATGCAGAATGCTCAACGACCTTGAAATGCGCTACTGAGTTCCTTTGAAACTGACATATATAATGGTGATATTTTACCAAAAGCTACTGTTGCCATGGTAACTGAAGCTTGTAATATATTTTTTAGCTAATTTAAATTTGAAATGTTCTTAGGTTACTTAACCCATTGTTTGGTTAATATATATACTATGTATGTACGAAATACTTCTAGAGTAAAATATAAACCTTTCATGAGCATCCTTCGAATGCATAATTAAAATAAGTAAAGTTTGGTGTCACCACCTCTTTCGACAAGCGAAAAAATTTTGGACCACCTTAATGTACATTCTAATCCAAGTAGTAAGTATGGATGCAGTACGAGACCCAACAATCGCCTTGCATACATTCAAAAAAAAAAATTATATTGGTGACACGCGTCGGTTGCCTTTTGTATGACTGCTTTTAAGTGATATCGGCAGACAAAGCCAAACAAACACAATCGCATACTAATAGAGCGATATATTTATATACTGAAATATTGAGGATGACACGCACACATACATGCTCACAAAACTGTGACAGTTTTTACAATACAAATGTCTTCATATCGCCGTTTGCTTGCCAGTCGACAGCAAAATTTATTGCTCGCTTCTAATTGCAAATGCTTATTTTTGATTAGGGTTTATTGGCAAGCGAAAGATATGAGTTATGAGTAATTTATTTGAAAATTTTTCAATTTACAAATGTTTGCAGGACTAACAGGAGTTCGTGGTTAAGAAGAAGAAGACATATCTACATACATATGTTCATATTGAAACTTGATTGGTAGTTCGTGTTAGGTATGACACCAACTATCATTTAGTCAAAAGTTTAGCTTTACTGCTCTGGGGATTAAAGCAAAATGTCTGAAATTTTTATTTTACACATCGTTTGAGAATTCATATTTCGTATGTACAAAATTATCAAATGAAAAAGTTAGCCTAAGGAATTTAGGTTTCATACTTTTAGGCGCACTACCATTTCGATGAATTTGAAGTTCCTCCCTTTCCTGTAAGTGAAACAAAATCAAGTGGTTAGGTAATAACTACCTGTTTTACCTGTGGGGGTATTCTACCAGAAGGTATCCTTCGATTCTCGGAATGATGGTACTGTCTGTCATTCCACTAGAGCTCAAAAGACGTGGAGCAAAGGTTATCAAACTGGACGACTATGTGCATTCGGCGACTATAGTTTGATGGCTTCGAGCTACTTTATCCCTACTGGCTGATCACCGTCAATCTTTTCTAACTTGAACGCCCTGCGAAAGGCTATCTTAACTTTGTACTAACTCAGCGCTATCAGCAAACTATGTATGTAAACAATTGCCATCTACACCGCTGGGCTATCAGAGAGATTTTTTACTTTGCAAGCGTCCAGATGAAATTTATGGAATGTTTTTAAAAACTCCCCAATGGAATATGTTTTCGTCGGACCTGGCAAAAAAGGTATGGATATTTTCTGTGTTATCAAATATTTACACGGGTAGATCAAAAATCGACAGAAAAATAGTTGGGTATATCTTTCAGCTTCCTCGATTCTGAGGACGGTATGAGGAAATGCGTCCTCTGCCAGTCGATAAGAAGGAAAGAAAATGTAGGCAAACAGCCCATTTTCCACTGGTTACATCAATTTGAAAGTACAAGAAGTTGGGAACTGTGAGATGTCTTTTTACTTGAAGGTCAACTCTTTATGCATGACACTCATTTGGCAGGTCTCGCCCTTAGAAGTATTTACAAAACAAATAGAGTTGACGAATTGAAGATAGCCGGAACCTCACTTAGGGAATCCGAAGTTAATACTAGGCGTTGTCTACTTGGAATAATCTATAATTCAGACGATCGGACGAGAGGAGATGCACTTACTATGCATTTGCAAAATTACAAGGAAAATCTGGTGAAAGGGTAACAAATCCAGAACAGGACTTCCCCCCAGTAGTCCATGAAGCAATATCAAATAAACGGCGCTTGGTATAAGACCTTGACCGAGTGGTGAACAAGCAACTAAAATGAGGCTCTGGAAGAACTCCCACTGCCACAATTGAAGTTTTGGAAATAGAAACGAAATTACAACTCTAAAACGATGGTGACATACTGGGGCACTACTCCAGTTGAATCCTAATGTAGATCTTCCAGCGGACTATATCCAAAATATGCAAGCAGATTAGTCGACAAATCCAAATGGCAGGAAGGCAAGGGCAGTTCGCGACAATAGCTTAGGTCAAAAGTGTACGAAACTGGCACGCCAAGCACTACTATCAACCATTCGAAGTGTAGTGAGAAAAAATGGGTTTCTGGACGGGGAGGTAGTTTGGCTCTAGCTTCAAAATCGGATTTGAAATTATCAGGCTTGTGCTGGGATTAGTGCAGTTTTCTTCCTTATA
>NW_016201991.1:0-2417 GCF_001687245.7 Rhagoletis zephyria | reverse complement strand
ACACTTTTCAGATTTTAGTCCAAAAAGATAAGGAATGAACCTTATATCATCACCAACTATACCTTGCGTCCCAGTGTATACCCACCATATTTACCTCTAATGAGCTACGTTGAAATAGTTGAATTCTCTATGGGTGGTGTAAATTATTTGGATCTAATTTTTGAAGGTAGAGTTAAGAAGGCATAGAACATATTAATCGATAACGACTAGAAAATTAAATATTAAAAGTTTGTCGATGAAGTACTATATAACAAATTGGAAGTTAATATTTAAAAAAAAGCTACATTAATAAAGGAAGTGTTGTTCGATAAAGAATGGTTTCAAACATAACCTTACAATAGATGGAACATTGTATCTTCGGCAGATGTTTTCTATTTTTTAGTCAGCTGAGTCACAAATTAATTAAATAAATTTTCTTCTTCTTTTTGTTGGCCGAAGGGATTTTTGTCGAGTTCAACAAAGCACGCCAGTCGTTTCTCTTCTGTGCCAACTGACGCCTATTGGAAATGACAGGTGAAGCCAAGTCCTTTTCCACTTGGTCTTTCCCTTACAGAGGCTTCCCTCTTCTTCTGTTACCAGCATCGCGGCTAGGAACGTTCGGATACATTCAAAGTATCGATACGTACTTAAATGAGTTTACTCAAATCGCTATTTCCAAGAGCCGCCTCATCGGATGTTGTCATTGTCCCTGCTTCTGCGCCATATACCAACACGGGCATGATGAGTGACTTATAGAGTATGATTTTCGTACTTCGAGAGAGCACTTTATCCGCAATTGCCTACTGAGTCCAAAGTAGCACTTGTTGGCAAGAGTGGTTCTGCGTTGAATTTCAATGCTGACATTATCATCGGTGTTAATGCTGGTTGCCAAGTAAACGACATTCTCCACTTTCTCGAAATTATAACTGTCAACAGTGACGTGGGTTCCAAGGCGCGAATGCGCTGACAGTTTGATTGATGACAGGAGATACTACGTCTTGTCCTCGTTTACCATCAGACCCTTTCGCTTTGCTTCCTCATCCAACTTAGAATAGGCAAAACAGACTTCGCGGTTCTTGTTACCGATGATGTCGATGACATCGGCGCATGCCAGCCTGTTGCTGAGCGGTTCAGCGAGTCGCCCTGTCTGAAACCCCGCTTGGCACCAAGCGGCTCTTAGAAGTATTTCCCAATTCTCGCGGAGCAGGTTGTATTGCTCAACGTCATTTTACACAGCTGTATCAGTTTCTCGAGGATACCAAATTCACACAACTCCTTTTAGTGCTGTCGAAAGTCGACAAATAGATTGAGTGAGGTAGGATAGGTGAGTGTCCGTCCTATTCTCGCGAGTCTTTTTCAGGATTTTACTGTTAAGTGATTGTAAATACCTGGTCTATGGCGGCTTTGCCAGGTCTAAACCGCACTAAAAAGGCCCAAATATCTCGTTGATGGTAGGATTCAGTCTTTCGCACAATATGCTATATAAGGCCTTGTAACCTATGTTTAGAAGCCTTATACCACGGTAGTTGGTGCGAATAGCGGGGTCGCTGTTCTTGAGATCGGGCAGAGAACACTCAAAGCCAGTCGTCGTGCATGCGTTCATCTGACCACACTTTGCACGAGAGTTGATGCATGCACCTTATCAACTCCTTGCCGCCGTACTTGAATAGCTCGGTTGGCAGGCCGTCAATTCTTACAGCTCTGTTGTTTTTCAGCCGATAATTACTATTCGTACCTCGCCATAGTCCGGCGGTGGAACATTGACTCCGTCATAATTGGCTGGATTTGTCTCAGAGCTTGCTGCGCTGACTAGACATCCATCTTTCCAGCGGCAGACCGGATGTGTGCAATGGAGCTTGTGTTAGCTTTACCCGAGTGCAGCCTAAATTTGAGGTTGATGGAGAGTTTTTCGCAGATGACGCTCCCAATATTGGTGCAAAGTGGTTTAATAAGCTCGGGATCAAAGCTGTTAAAATTCCGTATTATATCGGCTGACGAAAATATTTTTTCAACATACATATATCGTGAATAACATAGTAAAATAGTAACAGACAAGTAATTTTTAGCAAAAAAAAACGATTTAAAAAAAATATATATATTTATATATTTCATGATTCAATGATCGGATCTAAACCAAATTAGTATGGGACCGTCTCTGAGACACTACCTTTCCGTTGCAGAAAGAAACCGAAATCGGTTGACGTGGTCCAAAGTTATGCNAAAAAAAAATATTCCGACGAACTGATAACCTCCTCCTTTTTTGGAAGTCGGTTAAAAAGTCGAAAATTCTTTGAATTTTTCCAAATTGTTAATATATTTTAGAATTCTAAGAATTTTCATACACAAGTACCATGAACATAAGAATTTTTTGACAATTTGTGATGTTTCCCATCTTTACATTTTAGGATGGATTTAAGAATAAATAAAATTCTCAAAAT
>NW_016201990.1:0-2417 GCF_001687245.7 Rhagoletis zephyria | reverse complement strand
TGAGCGTAAGCCTGGACGGACGATCCCACCTAATTCTGTCGCTAATAGATCCCGCTGTCCCTACACTGTGTACCATAACATATTTGCCCTGGTGTACGAACTCATTATTTTATTATTATTCGTACGATATGTACGAAACTAACCACGTAACTAACCAACACTAACACTCATATAAAGTCAAAGGGACTAAGTGGGCACGGGAATTAGGTGACGCATGGTCCTTGTACGAATTATAGGGTGGCCAAAATCATTGCCAGGGTAAAGCCTAGCGATTCCATGATGATATCTTTCCGTGACGAGTAAAGGCAAACCGCGCATCCCGTCTGCAGCCTCAGCGAGTGTTAAAACTGGTTTGCGCTCCCACGTGGTCCATATTTTCATAACACAGTAATTAACCGTTACATTCAAACATACACAGTTTAATCTTTTTACGCATGTTTTATTATATTTTCTAAGCATGTAGCTATGCATGTCAATCGACGCACATAAATATTTTTCGGAAACTTCTTTCGTAAAAGATAAGTTTAAGTGCTGCTCAAAATTTGCAAGCCATGCGTGTCGCTTCTCACAAGGAGCAATTTATCATGTTGTGAGGAAAAAATACGCAAAGTGTTAACATGCGTCACTACAATTTGCAACAACTGGCAAGCAAAAAAAATCCAACACGCACTCACACACATAAATGTAAAATTTGGAGGCCGTACTTGCTTCCGCTCGAGCTGAGCACCTGAAACAGGGATGTAAATATGCGCCTATAGCAATGAATATTAAAATGCGCATACAAAATATACAAACAGTAGTGGACAGATAAAAGTTATTAGAGTCCACCTCTATTACAATTACTTTTTAAAGGACATGAGTGCAAATTTTATTTTAGTATGTATGTAATTAAATGTCTCTTGATTTCTAATGTATGTACAGTTAAAACTTAAAAATGCTTAGTATGCGTTTCTTCATTCATCTGAACAGTACTGTATGTTATTTTCCAACGTTTGTGTTACCCTAATTTCACCCATTACTGCTACGAATATGCCACGAATTAATCATTCCCGCATACATCGTTACTGCAAACTGGCATGAAAAAAAGTGACACACTCGCACATATGTACTTGCAGACGTATAAACATTTTTAAAAGTAAAACAGACTGAATCGTTTATGTTTTAGAGATGTTTGATGACAAACGATAATCACCCATTTTGAACTTGCCACCTACACTATATTATACAATACAGATTCACCGAATTGGATCATTGTTGCCGACAGCGAATGAAGAGAAAAAAATTCTAAAAATTTATTTCGTTGGCAACTCTGATATCGTAATTGATCAGTGGTGTGCGATTAATTGTGAAACAGCAGATAATATTAAAATCTCAAGAAGATCGTCTGGGTTCGGTTATTTAAGACAGAAAAGGTAGCTATGCCCTCTGAAGACCATAAAACCACTGGATGTCGTGAACGTGAACCTGCAGGTAAAAGTGTTGCAGCAAAATATTTCAATAAAAAAATACAAATTTTTAGGCATGCTGAAGTTCAGCGGTTCCGCTAGTATCATTCGAATAAGTATGTTTCGTTTTCCAGACTTAAAGAACTCGTCCATAACTGGACGTAGCTTTTCCTTTAATTACTCCAAAGTTGTGAAATCGTTCGAATACCTGCCTAAAAAATACAAAAACGTTAAATTTCAGGTTCTTGGTGGCTAAGGTACATCATTGGATCATGAAAAATATGCTTTCTAGGAAATTCGCAAACGTTTAAAGGGCCTTAAACGTCCGCAGAAGCTTTCTTTCGAAAACCTAAAAATCTGTCTCATCAGATGTTTCTATTGTCCATGTATCGGTGCCATACAGCAGCAGGCGTATTCCAACTTTCGCTATCGCTATAAGTGCCTAGCCTAAATGTTATTACTTTATCCGCCCGCAAGTGGCACTGTACAGCAACAGCAACTGTCAAAGCTTTTTGTTATTTCAATGGTGAGAAATAATGGTCCATGTGTTGGAAGTGGGGATCCACAAAAATGTATCTGGTTACGATAGTAAATAACCAATATGGTTGCTTGATATCCTCTTTATTGAACTTAAATTTTTTTTACTGGTATATAGTGGTCTTGACGCACTGCTGCACTTACCGTAATTAGTGTTTCTTCTCTGATCGCTCCAAAACTGACTCTGCGTCATGATTTGGGGTCTTTTTCGAAGTTAATGGGGATCAGCTTCACTTTTCTGTTGGAGAATATGCTTCGCTCTTCCAGGCTGAGGTAATTGCAATCCTCAAAGCCATGGACTAGTGGTGGGACATAGGTGGAAGGAGGGGAAGGAGTTTGCGTGTTTGCAGTGACGACCAAGCTGCACTTAGGCATTGGCCAGCCCTCTAACTAACGGGTGATTTTTTAAGAGCTTGATACCTTTTTTTTTAAAAA
>NW_016201989.1:0-2417 GCF_001687245.7 Rhagoletis zephyria | reverse complement strand
TGCTATCTGTGGAAGCTTTCCATAACAGATGAGCGCGGCGTGGTATTTTCGCATTGTGTAATATGTACATATGTATGTATGTGTACATACATATATTAACTGGGACTAGAAATACATTGTCTCATATCTACGTGTTTGATAAATAAATAAAGCGGGAATTATTAGACAATTCGGAAATTTCACACCATTAATGGACTGCTATAAATTTTGATGAATGAAAAATCTTTCATGGTTTGATTTGAGTTACAGCCTCTGAACTATTCAAGTAAGAAAAAAACAGGCACGACTGCCAGGTAATCTTGAAATTTGATGTGAAAAAGTCTCACACAAGTAGATTTAGCCGATTTTGGCAGCCCAAAATATTTGATGATCTATATCTGATCTAAAGAGGATAACAAATAAAAATCCGTCGTTTATTTCTAAACTTTTTGCAAAACCCCAGAAAATTCAATAAATCCGTATACAGATTTGCGACTTTCTAATCTGATTTCGTTAAAAAAAAATTTTAGTACAAAGTTTTGCAGCCCACTAAATTTTGAAATAACAAAGTGCAAGTTTCAAGTTACTAAAAAAATTGCTTTGATTTTTGGAAATTTTTTGTTGACCGTGCTTTCCATATAAAAAAAAATCAAATTGTCGAGTGTACTTTGTATAGAAAAACTGTGATGTGTGTGATACTGTCGGCAAAATAATAATAATAATAATAAGAATAGGTTGGCGCTTACACGTATGTTGGTGTTTTGGCCGGGTTTCTCCGCCGATTTGTGGCGGGCGCCTTGATGTTGTCACACAAAGGGGAGGGACCTACAGTTTTACGCCGACTCCGAGCGGCGATTGTGTTTTTATGAGAAGCTGTTTTTCATGGCAGAAATACACTCGGAGGTTTGCCATTGCCTGCCGAGGAGAGACCGCTGTTAAGAAAAAACCTTTTTCCTAAGATTTTTTTTTGCGATGTTGCTTTGATCAGGGCTTGAACCCAGGCGCTGCGAAGTGGAAGCACGCACTGCTTACCACTACACCACAGCGGCCGCCGACTTGTCGGCAAAAACAATTACACAAAATTAGCGCAAATTTTTAGTAACTTGAAACTTGCACATTTTTACACTAAAATTTAATGGGCTACAAAACGTCGTATTTAAAATTTTTCTACAAAAAACTAACGCAAATTTTTAGTAACTTGAAACTTGCACATTTTTACACTAAAATTTAATGGGCTACAAAACGTCGTATTTAAAATTTTTCTACAAAAAACTAACGCAAATTTTTAGTAACTTGAAACCTGCACATTATTACACTAAAATTTAATGGGCTACAAAACGTCGTACTTAAAATTTTTCTACATAGGGGGTCGCAGGAAATTTATTTTTTTATCCAATGTTATCTACTACAAAGGTTAAATGTCCTTTTCCTCTGAGATTGCCTAGACTTGCGGCTAATTTTTACTACATAATTTATCTAAGTATGTTTACTTTCCACTCTAAAGTAAAACACAGCACTGAAATTGTTTAAAACCCTTCATAAGAATTATCATCTACGTAAAAATACGTAATGATTCAGTTACAAACATTAAAGGTTAGGTTAGAAATTAAACATAAATTTTATTTCAACCATTTTGGGAATAGTTCATTTCGTAACTAATTTAAAACTACCCCGAGCTAGTCCCAACATTTTCCTGAAGTCGCTCTGAAAAAATCGTGAAAAGTCGAAAATGTTCATGAGCTGGTCGTGAAAGATCATGGGTAGCCCCGAAACGGTAGAAAAAGTCGTGAACTTGTCCTTAAATGATCTCGAACAAGCCTTAAAACGGCCCCAAAATGATCTCTTATTAGCTCCCAAATTTTCCCGAACTAGTCGTAAAATAGTTCTCAACTAGTCCCGAACCGGCCTGAAATAGTTCCGAAATGCTCCTGAACTAGACTTGGAATGGTCCAGAACTAGTCCGAAGATGACCCTCAAACAATAGAGAACTAGTTCCGCAATGATGCCGAGCTCGATCCGAAATGGTCCTCAAGTAACGCTAAACTAGTTGTACACACAAGAAACAATTACAGATTTTCTGCTGGGTTGACGAAAATTTGTTCCATATTGGGACCTTAGATACATATTTACTCACCAAATAATTTGTTGTTGAAAATTTACTTTAGTCTTATTGAGTGTTTCAACATTTTATACGAGATATTTGAACACTGATTTTTGTTTAAGCATTATTCTATTATTTACTCTGCAGTCAAAGAGAGAGAGATTGATTTGATTGATTGTTACATTTGTGATGAATGCACAGTAAAAAAGTGGCGATAGTTGTGCTATAAGTATGGCTTCGAAACCTTAAACCACCTTACCATTTCGATAGACAGATGACGAGCATTAATCCGGATCAATTCTTTAATTCGGATTTATTATTTTGTGATCAAAAAAAA
>NW_016201988.1:0-2417 GCF_001687245.7 Rhagoletis zephyria | reverse complement strand
GACAAATGATTAATACATTATAAAAATACACTCCACCTACCAAATTTGATCCGGATATCTCGAAAACTGAGAGACTAGATTGCATACAAACAGACAGACAGACGGACAGACGGACATGGCTAAATCAACTCAGCTCGACGTTCTGATCATATACGTATACATTTTCATGGGTCTATCTCTTTTTGTTCTGGTACTTACAAACATCGGACCAAAGTTATAATACCATTTCATGCTCATGAAAGGTATAAAAAGTCATATTATGTATTATCTTAAACATATTACACTGTTTTTAGAGCAGCTTCTACGAAAAATTAACACTTTACTTAGCTATCCTCAAATTCGTAATTTTTTTCTACTAATCTTAACGCTTATTTTCACTAAGTCAAATTCAATGGCATTTGCGGTCAAATAAGTGAAAACAAATTGTCAAATGAGACTAAAAAATGGTCTTTTGATTGATTTAGATCATAATAGNGCTATTTGTAAGTTTTTGGCCCATAATATCATCGGTAAAAGTAGGGATAAAGGAAAGAAAGTTGTGTCAAAATATGTCAAAAAATTTTGTTGTTAAAATATCACATAAAGAAAACCAGCCTTTATTCGCCCATAGAGTTAGGGATGCAACATCGCTCTTAAAAACATCGATGTTCCCGCAACAAACATCGATGTCAAAAAACATCGGTTATAAAAACGATACATCGATGTTTTACCGATGTTTTAATATCTCATCTACTACACGAAATAAAATGTAGCCTGAAATCTTTTTTTAACTCGAAAGAACTAGATTCACATATCCGCTGCAAACCATAACTTTATACAAAACTTTGAACGATGTCGATGTTTTTCACTTTCCTAGTCGATGTATCGACGATGTATCGTCCAGCAAAACATCGATATTAACATCGATTTTTTTGGACGAAACATCGATGTTTTGAAACATTGATGCATCGTTTGCATCCCTACACACAGTCCAGCGTCTGGGATGTCTTCAAATTTCATATTTTCTTTAGATGAGAACTATAGCTATTTGACCCATATTCGCTTTTTGTTTTGTGGAAATATATTTAAAATGCTTTCGAAGTTACTTACGGTAATTTGATTATTTTCTAACAGACTTTTCCTGTTGTTTTAAAAAAAAAAAGCTGGATAAAGAAGTATACTTCGCAAAGTGTGTTTTTTGTCTTTTTCGCCAATATTTTTCAGTAGTCAAAATTAAACAAAAACAACGCTATAGTCTATAAATATAGGCTCAGTTAAAAAAAACCCTGTTATGTTTAAAGTACATCCATCTTTTGTATTCATGTTTTAAGAAAAATGTATAAAATAAACTACAAATGAATGATGTAAATTTTTTTAGTTACAATCTGTCTCATTTAGGTACATTTATTTTATGATATTAGGTACAATCTGAAATTTCCATTTTTCATCCCTGGTTTGTAAGCAAGTGTCTGTACAAGTGAGCGCAGTTCTCAGTGTCCGTTTTGTAGTTCAGTCTTATGTTTGCCGGTGTGTTTATTATATGTAACATTTCTAAAGTAAAGCGCTTATTGTAGTATTGTTCTTGTTGTAGAATCGCAGCGTCGTTGAAATTCGGTGAGTGACCGCTAACTGCACAGTGGGCCATGAGTGCTGTTTTTTGATATTTGTAAGCTGGCATTGTTTTAAGTCCGATTTGAGTTGTGCTAATCTAGTTTTTAATTTTAATTTTGTGGTTCCTACATATAGGCTATTACATGACTCGTTGTTTTTACCTTTACAAGGGGTTTTGTAAATAACATTACTTTTTCCAATTCGGGTATTTTTGACTTTGTTTTATTAAATATGTTTTTTAATGTATTTGTAGGTTTTTTTTTTGTATTTTGCTGTATTGATTATCATCGATTTGGGGTGTTTAGAATTAAAATTGATGATTCGTCCTGATGATGTTGGTTTCTTATACCACCTTAACTTTAATTGGTTTCCTTGTCTGATTATTATGGAGTCTAGATAAACTAATTTTCCGTTGTCGTATTATTCTATTCTAGTTTTATATTCCTGTGAAAAGAATTCAGTGCGTCACATGACAGTACCAAACTCCACGTCTAACAGTGCGGACGTGTAAATTAATGTATGTACACATTTTGTTTTTAATTGTTGTTTTTGGAATTAGTATTTACGTATATTTTATGTTTTACATGTTTGTCAATAGTTGCCCTGAGGACGGTTACCGAAGCGTAATCGAAATATATCGGAGAGAAACACCAAAAAACTTGTGTTTTCATACAAAATTTTTTTTTAAATTGACCTCAAACCGGCAAAATACTAAATTTTAATGTTTGTGTTTATGTTTATCTTCACCTTCATGTTCATGTTCAAATTCATGTTCATTTTCATCTTCATCTTCATCTTGATCTTCATTTTCATCTTCATCTTCATCT
>NW_016201987.1:0-2417 GCF_001687245.7 Rhagoletis zephyria | reverse complement strand
GGGAAATTACGAGTAAGTTAAATAAAATTTTTAAATAAACTGTAGTTGTTAACTAAATATGTTATTTGTTCTTCTTGTCTTGCGCTGTAGCCGCCTTTGCGGTTTTAGCTGGTCCAATAAAGCACGCAAGTAAGACCAATAACTTCGCCACATGGCTTTTCTCCGCAGGCACGCTCCTCTAATCCTCTGCTACTACCAGCGAGTAATGCGTTGCATACTTTTAGGGTTGTAGAGTTTGATTGTGATTCGTGACATGACCAAGCTGTACGCTGCTTTATGTCTATGATCTATAAAGCTCATCGTTCCGCCGTTGTAAAAATAATACGGCCTAAAAACAACAAGACCCCCCGGAACCGACAGAATATACCGGTTGAGTTGTTCAAAGCCGGCGACCAAGAGCTGGAAGGGCGCATGTACCAGCTGTTAAGCTAAATTTAGTCTGGTACATGGACAGATGTCCGAAGATCAGAATCTCAGTCACTTTGGCAAATCCACAAAAAGGGAAATCCGGCAGTTTGCGCCAATTACCGTGGGATAATTGTGGGTCTTCATGAACCAAATGATTGGACCTTATCAGTGCGTTGTTGTTGTAGCGTAACACTTAGCCCTACCTAAATCGGAAAGTCCTCTTTCAGTCGTTGTCGTCAAGCTCAACTAACGGTAGTCTCAGGAAACGTGCTCTTTCGACAGACCAGAGGGAGAGACGGGTTACTAGAGTTGGGTTGAGTCTGCTCGTGAATAGGTGGTTGTGGTCGTAGGGGTATCTCCACATGTTGAACACTCATTTGCTATGTAGGGGTCGGGTCTGGACAGTTAGGAGTTGAGACGGCTCCAATATCCGGACCATAACTGGGCTAGAGTTGCGCGGGTCTCTCTCGGCAGGTGGTGATGGAACACTTACGACGGAATTGACTGGAGAGAAGTCGGTGTAGGTGGTAACATCCTTCCTGTGAATGTCCTTAATTGCCACTCTGTCCAGTTCCAGCCCCAGTGGTTCGTGGATATGCCTTTTTCGTGCGTCTTCGGTCCTGGCAAAATCTTGGGAGTCACGTTTGACAGCCTTTTCTCCTTCTCAGTGCACGCCTCGGTCACCTGTGAAAATCTGCAAGCCAGAAACAACTTCTTTGGCCGGCAGAACTGGGTGAGTCGACAAAGAGATCCTGCCCAGAATATACAAAACGACGACCTGGACGGCGGCCAACTACTCAGCGCCAGAATCGCCGGCAGAAACGAGTGATACGCAGTGAACACGGCTAAAGGCTGCCACCTCATGTCGGGTGGTGCCAGAGGCTCAAGAGGTTCCTCAACTGAACTCAGAGGTGGAAAACATCCGCCCAGCATGCGGCAAAGTTTCAACAACACTCAACATTTTTTCGCATGCGCCTCCAACCCGACGACTCTGACACCAGAAGCGCTATGGACTGCGCCTATCGACGTCGCCTGCCTCCTCGGAATCAGGCTTGCAGAGTCAGAGGATGAAGATGACTAAGGACGAAACTCCGGGGGTTGATCATTGCTGCTACAACAACAACAACAACTCTTTCCAACAGCTGCTACTTTTGAGCTCGGTAGGCAATTAAAAAGCAGGAAGCTTTTGATAAAAATATTCTAAGCAAGACCTACGGCTTTTTCCGAGTGGCCAACGGTATCGGGTTCCACGACATGGACATATTAAAAATACGATTGCGTTGGCTGGAATTTGTTGTATGCATAGTTGATGATGCTAAGGGGAAAATATCGCTCGACTCTGCATCAATGAGCTACGAATACTCGTACAACGGAGTGACCAAATGCAGAGTGACACACTTGTTTGTGAATAACTGGCGTAATTTGGCAAAGAAGAATTTGGCTAAGAATTATTTATACAGAACAATTTTTGAATTCACAATATACGAGTATTTTGCTCAAATTTTTCATTCGGGTTGGATTTTTTTTTCGAAAAATATCTATATGGCTCTTAGGCACGGTGCACATTAGAACGATACAATACGCGATACGATAGGCGATGCGTTAAGCGATACGATAGGCGATGCGTTAAGCGATACGATATGAAAGCGACATCGGCATGTTGAGTACGTGGAAATTGGTAAGAAGCGATGAAAACAAGCGCACACTTGCACGACAACGACACTGCCGTATCGGCCTAGCGACACGATTTGCTATCACATCGCATATGGTATCGCGTGTCGTATCGCTCTAATGTGCACCGTGCCTTATACTCTCCCGTCTAAAAATTTATCGCTTTTGCATTTAGTTATATCGCTAAATAAAAAAGCACCCCCACCCCACCCTTAAGTACGCTCATACTGCTTTATCTAAAAATGAAATCTTAGTACGTGTATATACTAACCACAACGATGCTATGTATTTACATATACATAACTAACAAAAAAACTAGATGTCCCCCTCTAAATTGA
>NW_016201986.1:0-2417 GCF_001687245.7 Rhagoletis zephyria | reverse complement strand
ACGCAGTGGCCGGATCGAGGCACCACGAGGCGATGCTCGCCGCATCGGCCTTTCTCGACCTTCCTCAATGCGGCGACGCCTCTGCAGACACCTGCGAGCGCTTTCTAGTGGCAGTGGCCCTGTCGGCGATGACCACGGCCAACATGGGCGCCCGGTCTCACATTGCCGAGCACAGTCTGGGCGCGGAGCAGCTGGTGGAGCTGCTACTCCCTCTGGCCAGCAGTCCGAAATGGGCTGATGAGCGGGTGAAGCACGCATACTCGCTGACGCTGGCCACGCTGGTGCACGCCTTTGCCGTGTCGGTGGAGACGGAGAGAGTTAATAGTTCAGCCTCTGATAGTGACCACCTGTACAGTGAGGCCCTGCTGGCCCCTCACTCTAGTCCCATCTTTGTGGATGTGACGGAGGAGGATGCCAGCGGCGGGCGGAAGTTGCACCCGGAGAAGCTTGGCGGAGGGGAGGTGGTGCACGCACATCGAGTGGCCAAGGTTGCGGTCAGTTTTTGAGGACTTTTTTGGTGGTTTTAAATGTTCTAATGTTTTCCCCCTCTTTTTGCAGGAGAAGACCATCAAGTACCTGGTGGCGCAGCTGGAGGCCTGCAAGGAGACCGACTGCCGCGTCGTCCACCTGCACGCCCTCGGCAATGTGCGCATCTTTACCCGCTTTGGCGTACTGAACGTCCTCAAGCGGTACGCCCTGAACGCAAGGGCGAAACGAGAATCGGTGGCCGCANTACCTGGTGGCGCAGCTGGAGGCCTGCAAGGAGACCGACTGCCGCGTCGTTCATCTGCACGCCCTCGGCAATGTGCGCATCTTTACCCGCTTTGGCGTACTGAACGTCCTCAAGCGGTACGCCCTGAACGCAGGGGCGAAACGAGAATCGGTGGCCGCGATGAAGGCCCTCCGCGACTGTGTCCACTACTCGCTGGGCGTCACCGGGGAGCGCCTCTCGGAGAAGATGACCACCCGACTGCGCCAGCTGCTNATGAAGGCCCTCCGCGACTGTGTCCACTACTCGCTGGGCGTCACCGGGGAGCGCCTCTCGGAGAAGATGACCACCCGACTGCGCCAGCTGCTGCTCCGCGCTCTCTACGACGCCTCACTGGAGACCACCAGTCGGCTGATTGCCGCAGAGCTGCTCACCCGGTACGTCGACGAGGAGGACGGTCGGATCGCCCGGGAGCTACTTCGCCACCTGGACACCTTTCCCGTCGAGCTGGCGACTATCATTTGGAAGCGGGCCATTGTCGGAGTGCAAAGGAGTCAACTGGTGAAGGGCGAGGCCAAGGCGACCGACTGGCGAATGCACGCCAAGGCGCTCAGCGGTTCCAGCGCCAGCTTTCAGTACGTCATGGGCGGCACCGGCCACTGCAACGCCTCCTACGGCGTCTTTCTCGAGCTGCTCAAGGGAAAGCTGCCCAAGGAGACGAACTTTAATGTGGAGATTAGCAGTGATGGCGGAAATGGTGGAAGTGTCTCAGTGCAGGACATTGTCGGCGTCGGTCTCTTTGCTCGGGGGCTGCAGTCCTTTGCTGGTGAGTTGTTGTTGAATTTGCTTGTCCACTTTTCAAAACAAATCTAACCACAATTTTTCTTTTCAGGCGGTGAAGATGGCGCCGCCGAGGACGATCCCTCTGAAAACGAAGTGCCCGATGGCACTGCCGCCGATGCCGATGACTCGACTCTGGCCGGCATGACGCTGACACTGCTCGGCAACCAACTGCGCCCCTTCCTCTTCTTTCGCTCCACCTCGGAGCTGATGGGCCACCTCTGGTCGGGGGCGGCCTCCGAGCCGACGCCCGTCTTTCGCTCTAACCTCCTCCTCGCCGACTACGCCGACATTCGCCCGCTGGTCAGTGGGCTGCTGGTGGAGCAATCGCTCAAGGGCGTCCTCTCCCTCGACCTGACCGGCGAGGTGCAGGTCAGCCTGTGGAACCGCAACTCGCACTCGAACGTGCAGACGAGGGCCAGTGTGCTGGTGCAAGGCTCGCAGCAGATCTTCACCACCGACCGGAAGACCTCGGCGCGGAAGATGTTCAGCTTTGGCGGCGCCTCCAGTCTCAACTTTATCACCGACTTTGACTTCTACAACTCACCCTACAGGATCTGCATACAGATCACCCAGCCGGAGTTTGTCTTCAAGTAAGTGCCCTTGCTTTGATTTGGATTTTTTGTTGTACAACTTTCTTCTCAATCATTCCTTAACCAGACACAACACTCGCAAGTACGAGCAAGTGCACTCTGACGAGCTGCACCGGCGAATTCACCGTCGTGCCTATCACATCCCCGCCAAATCGTACGTTCTCAATCACGACAACAGCAAAATGTGCGCTCTGATGAACGCCGATGCAGACTGAACAACGAAAAGCAGGCAGACTGACTGATCAGACTCAACTCAACTGATTTCTTTTCATTTT
>NW_016201985.1:0-2417 GCF_001687245.7 Rhagoletis zephyria | reverse complement strand
TGTTGTTGTTGTTGTTGTTGCTGCTGCTGCTGATGTGGATTTTTGTTATCTGGAAATAAAGTGAGTGTAGCGCATAAAAAATTTTTTTGATATGGAGGAAAGATTGCGTGCTGGGCTAAGCAAATGTGGGTGTGTGGTTGTAGAAAGTTTGACTGGGTTTTTATTAGATACATTTTCATTACATACAGGGCAATTCTGGCAACAGTCTTTCGAAAGGCGAAAGCGCTAAATATCGTTTGGGCATAGTTTGGTTGCGGCCCTAAAATGACTTCTCGATTGAGTTAAAAGAGATATTGGCCACAATATTCAGATACCTATATTTTACACGAAAAATTACAATATTTACATATAATTATATTTGTATGAACAAAAACGCTCCTTATTCAAAATTGACTTTGCAAACAGGCAATAATTTTAAGCAAAGTATCTTTGAATTTTAAAAATATTTCGACTCCAGTGTCACCTAGCTGATTCAGGTGAATACACAATCCGTTAATCACTGAAATTTACTGGAAAGCTTAGCAGCCCATAAGTGAAATAAACATATTCACATAGGCGATTCCCCTAAACTCGTAAAGTCTTAAATTGTGTAAAACTCGTAAGTTTACGAGGCTTTTATGCGAACGCCCCTAATGTGAAAAGGTTTAAATAGGCACGTAAAGTATCTGTTTGACAGATCAACCAGGATTTTATGAAGCAATTTTTGTTTCGTAGCATTTGCCATAACATCCCGCCGTCTTGCCTTGCTAAAATACAATTAAAAATTCCGAAAATTTTGAGAAAACCAAAGTCAATACAGTTAGTGGATGAAATTCGTTCATTTTATTCGCTTATTATTTTTTCATTTATTTTAATTTTAGATTATGTTATCATACCAATTTCGGCCCCTCGGCAACACTGAAGTTTAAGAGGTGATTTGTGCATAAAATTTTGCCTGGTAATTTTACGAGGCCTGTAAATTAACGAGCTTCACGAGGTTTACGAGGGCTTTACGAGTTTAAGGGAAGAGGGGGGGTCTGTATACGCCTGGAAAAATGCAGCCAATCTTCGTTAGCAGAAAAGCGAAACGAGGATTTCGGGGTTGCTAAGCGAATACTTTATCTGCAAGCCAGCGCCTCGTTGAAATAAAGTTGATTAAGTTCCTTATTACACCTATACAAAATTTTTTGAGTATGCAGTTTAATCAAGTGCAAGTTTCAAACGGCCAAAAAATCGCGTTGATTTTTGAAATTTTTTTTATATGAAGTGTGAACCTTTTATTTATTTAATTTATATTATAGAATGAACTATATTTTTTATAAATTAAAGCAAACAAATTTTTCATGGAAGTAGTTGTGAATGTTGTTTCATTTGTCGCCTAGTAGTATACACTGAAGTGGAAAACTGAGTACACGGCAGTTTTCGTTAAATATTTGCAAGCAAACCGTATAAATAAAAATTTTAATTTTTATGTATAGCTCAGGAAAACTCAACTAATTTTTATCAAAATTTTCAACTTTTTAATCTGAATTCTTATTTTTACGAGACTGTGGGCCAAATAGCATAAAATTGCGTTTTAGTTTACTTCTCTGACGCCCGGATTTCTTAAAAAGGACTTTGAAATTTCAGAGAAATTTTTCATAAAATTATTTTAGAATTCAGTGCAATGAACATTAACATTATGGGTACCAAATAAAAGAGAAAATACTGTCGGATAAAAAATTAGGGGTTTGTGGTTTACAAGGACGAATAGGTAGATAGTGAAAAAGCTTTTTAATTAAATATATATATTTTTTTTGTCTAATAAAGTACGACAGACGAAATTCGAAATTGGTTCTTTTGTGGGGAAGTTCTTGACAATACATTTTGTTATCATGCAGAACTTAACTCCAACTGAAACGCGTGCTCGGTCATCGGTAAAGAAGAAAACATGATTACATTACATATATAAATAAGCTAGTTTCATAAATGCACGCTTTACTGTTAGGAAGGGTTGACTTTTAATTCTATCAGATACATATATCAGCTGTATAAACTTCGACATCAAATTGCTCTAAATATTTAAAAATTGTTTGTAATATAACAAACCAATTTTCGCTTGCGCTTAGTATCCCCTACTCCGCTTTAACTCCGTACGTAAGTACGTAAGTCGTCTACTTGTCTAAAGAGGTCATAGCTGTAATTGAGAATGACACAGTCACAGTAAACGAAATTGGTGTTTATATGCACATACATACATACATATAAGCGTATGTATGTGCTTATTTAGGGAGGGAAGGGAAATAAAAAAAAAATAGAATTACCAAAAAAACTTTAGCCCCTGTCACTTATTTGCTTGCATGAGTGCCGCTAAATCCCAGCTAAGTTTATGTGCGTGCCATTTAATTTCGTGGAAATCATTTGCTGCACTAAATGTCCGTTCGTGCGCCGTTTTGCCT
>NW_016201984.1:0-2418 GCF_001687245.7 Rhagoletis zephyria | reverse complement strand
TACTTTGGTTGATAAATGTGTACCTAATGACTTAAGGCAGAAACGAAATTTTTTTCGAAGGCATTTTTGGTTTCTTTTTTTTTTGGTTTCTGTTTTAAGTTTTTTGAATTAAGACTGAAATTTTGTTTATAATAGCAGTAAATAAGATATTGAAGGCTAGGTCACGGAAAAGAGCTTGCGGTTAATTAAGGACTACAACACAGACGGCGCTGCTGGCAAGTTGCCAAATTGTCAATTCTGGCAACTATATTGAAAGCTCTTTACTGTCATTCGGAAGACTAATGGCGTTTTCGTTTCTACCGAAGAAGATTACCATCTCTTTACCCTCTACGCACAAATACATACGTACATACTAAGAAGAGGGAAGGCAAAATTTTTTTTGTGGAAATGAAAACGCCATAATTGAAGGATCTCCTGGCGAGGAGGTCTTAACGTTAGGATGTTGGCCTTTAGCAAAAAGTTTTTTAAAAAATTTAATTAGATGTAAAAAACGTATGTACCTATATTTTTTTAAATAATAAAAATTAATAAATAAACGAAAATTAAATTAGAAAACGAAAACAAACTCAAATAAACAAAAAATTATTTTTAAAAATTAAATTAAATTAAAATAAAATATACTTTTCTTTTACAACAATATAATCTAAAAATAAAAAGAAATTAAATTAGAAAGGGAAGAAAATTAAACCCAAAAAGGGAGAAAAGTACTTAAAAATTAAATGAATTTAAAGAGAAAAATATTTTTATTTTTAAATTAAGTTCTAAGAATTAAAAGAAAATTTAATTAAAAAGGGCAAATAAATTTAGTTTAAAAAAAAATATAACAAGATTCTGAAAATTTAATAAAATAAAACAAATTGTTGCCTTTTTAAAACAATAAAATCTCAAAACAAATAGAAAATTAAATTGTAAAAATAAAGAATAAAATACGTTTCTAAAAATTTTTATGAAAATTAAAAAAAAAAACAATAAGGTCTTAAAATATGCAAAAAATTAGTGAAATAGGATTCTAAAAATTCAATTAAAAAAACATATATTTTTCAATTTAAGATAATGCAATCAAATAACTAAAAGGAAATTAAATAAAAAAAAAATATTGCAAAACTATTCCCTGCTCGAGATTTCGAACGCAGATCTCTCAAAATGCCCACCAGGCCTGTTGCTACTGTTGGAGCGACGCTAGCTAAATGATATACCAGTGCTTTCTCTCAAAATAGCTTTTCACCACGAATTTTCAGAAAATTTTAGTTAATTTCTTCAAATAAATTTAAGTGAAAGATATGATATTTAAGAAAAAGCAATTGCTTACTTTTTATTCATTCGGTCAAATATGTGATGGTTTTGGTCACTATATGTACATAAGTATGTATATATGTATGTACACCCAAAACTTTTATAAATTATTTTTAACTTACCTTATAATTCAAATCCTGCACATTATCCAAACTTATGTCGCTATACATGTCTTCTGTGGTATCACAATTGGAACTGCGTCCAGAGGAATTGAAACTTGAGGATCTGTAAAGTTGACTAAACAATGAGACAGTGTAAATACAAAAAAATTATGTATGTATGTAAGTGTGGATTAAATAGCTAAAATGCTAAAGATGTTAACGCAAATTTCAAATAATTAAAATCTATAATTTAAAAACTAGCTTCGAGTGAACATTTTTAAGCAACACTTTCATCAGAGAACGTACATTCATATACGTTCTCTTCATATACGTTCTCTGCCCTGCCGTTGGCAGATTCAGCACAGACAACAACCATCTACAAATTCACAATAGACGACACCACAGTGACTTTCAAGTGCCACTATGGTGGCTTGCAAACTGTGCACTTATTCCGGTAGTGCATTTAGGTTCCAAACCAATTGGCAATCGACAATTTTAGTGGCGCGTAGTTTGAAAAGCGCTGTAGGGAACTGAGAAAATGCACAAATGCAACAAATTTTGATGCAACATTTCGATGGCGAATGAAATGTTAAATTGGTAATTGGAATATAAGTAAAAATTCTCTACTAAAGTTATTAACTGAAATTGAAATTTATCTAAAAAATTAATTTCCAAAATATTAATTTGTATATTTATTTAAAAGACAATTTTTTTTTGAATTTTTTGTTTGTTTGAAAGGGAGTGAAAACTAATCGGTCTGGTTAAGAGGGCACTACAACTGATATGATTTGATTTAGTACACCCCGCTTCACTTGAATTCAATTCTAAGAAAATTTGCTCATACATACATATATGCCTGTCAACGACCTATAGCTTTCAGTAGAAGAGCGTTTAATGGCTCGGTGTGACTGCGATTGGTATAAAGATTTCCCTCCGAGCTTGCGCATGCATAGCATGCCCTGAATAGCGGTATTAAAAAGATCCCCGAGTTATCCCTTTTAATGCTGAGGGGCTTTTGCTATGC
>NW_016201983.1:0-2418 GCF_001687245.7 Rhagoletis zephyria | reverse complement strand
TATGGCTTTACCTCGCAATTGGATGGGAGATAGAGCCATATGGCGTTATATCGCATGGCTTTATCGCACCCCACCCACTCAGCCATTGCGAATGTTTGAGCAGCACGAGAAAAATAACTGTGCTATTCACCAAAGCGAAGTCCTATTATGACGAAAGTTTGATGTATTGAATCGGTATGGGACAACCGAAAAGGAAGTATTGGGTACCGAAATTTTTTTCATGTTTTGGGTACCGAGTATTGGGTACCTAAAATTAAGCACATCACTATTGTCGAATGTAATTGGCACCGAAAAATTTAAGAAGGCGACCGCTAAGTTCGGCGAATTTTTTTTTTCCCCAAATTGCGTTCCAAAAATACTTTAGGCTAAGCAGTGGTACGGCCAACTTTTTTTTGTTTGCTTATAAGGTGGTATGTACGGTCTAGTATAAATGTATGTATCAGGGTTGTTGCGAATATTTGCATTCGCATTCGCAACCGCGGAGCGTCCGCGTTAATTTTAACATTCGCATTCGCTTTCGCATTCGCAATAATCAATGCGGATCTTTTGCGAATGCGAATAATGAAGGGACTGAAAATAACAGTTATTTTTTTACGAGTTAAACTTGGCCAAATATTTTTTATTCCGAAATAAAAATCCTTTTCGGATAATAAACAAACCGCTTATCCAAATTAAACAAGTTTGGTATTAAATGAAAGAGAACTTAAATAGCTTTAAACCTAAATGTCTAAACAAGCAAAGCCACCTATTGAAAAATATTTCAATATAAAAATGTTATATGTAGGTGTATGAATTTCTTTAGTATTAAATGATATAAAAAATATAAATAGAGGTGGAACCTTCGTTCGTTATTTCTGTTTAAAGGCTATTTCAGTTCCCTTTCATATGATACAAAATTCAAAAACAACCAAAAGAATGAGAATGAAGAATTCTTTGGAAAACAATGACGTTTAAACAACGATCTTGCCATGATTGTGAAGATGAAAGCCAGGAGGATAAATAAATAAAAAAAATAAATAAGTATAACTGAAAGTCTCTCGATTGGTGCAGCGTCAATCGAAAAGAATTTAGAATCTTGTCAAGTTTCAAGTTTTTCAAGTTTGTCGCCTCGAGCGAGTAGTTATTTAGTGGCGGAGGTTTGATTTACAACCCTTTAAAAACTTTTTATTAAATACAATGTACCAATTTTTAAATTCGAGTACTAAAAANGACTAAATCACCTAAATTATTTCTCAACAATACTTGGCATCCGTATCCGCGGATGTCTAAAATTCCACATTCGCGACATCCCTAGTATGTATTTATGCACATATGTACATCTCATTATAGCAAACTGAATTGGGTAAAAAGAGATGCTAGCGACAAATTCATCTATGCGAAAATGCATTTAAGTAATATTTATAAGTTATTCGAAACGGATATTCAACGCGCTTGAATTAATGAACACAAAAGAAGAAATAAATTATAAACAATGTATTAAACAAGTTTTTTGTAGTTTTAGTGGGAGAAACACAATTAAAAATCGCAGACATGAATGAAGGTTTGAAGTAGCTTAAAAATTAAAATAACGTTTGTAGTGCATCTTATATCATTTTTGTGACAGTTTCAAATAAAGCGGCGTGGTTGTAGTGGTTGTGAATGAATATACACACATTAATGCATAAATTCAATACAAACTTCCCTTATTAGTTATTTAATCATATATTTTAAATTCTGCTTGTTGGCAAAGTTAGACAACTCATAATTTTTCCGTGCTTAATTTTGAAAAAAAATATAATATTTAAGTGACCTTAAAAGTATGTAGAAAGTATATCTATATAAAAAATAAAATAACATTCTAAAACATTTTTTTTGTCCTATCCACAGGACAATGTCTCCTTTTATTAATTTGCAAAACCAAAACAAATGGATTGAATAGAAAACATTTGCAGAAAGTCTACTAAATACTCATAAATGGAAAATAACTAATAAAATAAATTGAAGTAAGATAACCATTCGAATATCACACCGGCTCTCAGAGACCACACTTCAACAAACCGACATACATACATATGTACATATGCGAGCAGGAAGAGTGAAATGATGCCCGAAAATTTTATCAGAAATTTAGGTGGCTCACAGAAGGTTCAAGACCATGGCAAAATTCTGTGAGAAAAAAACGGCTAAATTGTGACAAATGCCCAGAGCTTGCTAAAATTATGTCGACGTAGTAGACCTACCTATGAAGAGGTACGAATAGCAATTTCGCAGCTGAAAAACAGCAAACCTGCTGGAGCTAACGGCCATCCAGCTGAGCGCCGATAAGGTGCTAACTCTTTGCAAAATAATTGTGTTCTGCTCAATCTAAAAGACGCCCCGAAGTCTGAATATGAATCCCTTCCAGCTGCGGCAGAGTTGGGAAGGACCTCTCCGAGCATT
>NW_016201981.1:2178-2420 GCF_001687245.7 Rhagoletis zephyria | reverse complement strand
GGTGTGTGTTTCGTGACCACATGGTCGAGGAGATTGTTTCGGATAGTAGCTTTATAGTCACAGTTTGTCCAGAAGCAATTCACTTCACCTCTACCTGATAGCCAAGTTGTATGACTAACACTGTAATTGGCTTATTGTATCAAAATAATAATGATTATCGTGCAAAAGTGTACTTACAAATCACTCATTGTACCAAAATCAACAGTACACCATATAGTGGACACGCAGTTTTTGAGAAGATG
>NW_016201981.1:1710-2125 GCF_001687245.7 Rhagoletis zephyria | reverse complement strand
CAGTTTTTGAGAAGATGTATGGAAAATATTAATAGTCAAAATGTAAATTGCATACTGAATTAGTACAGTTTCACTATCATTGTTGTACCTCAACGGTGTACAGCAAAATTATATTTTTAGAATTTTTAGGACACGTGCACATCAAATAAAAAAAAAGATTGTATTTTTATTACAGTACACAACGCCATCTCTTATCATTACTGTTAAAGGGATGATAAGTTGATTTGTGTCACAGTATGTAAGCTCTTTTACATGTGTAATATACATAAAGTACCAATAAGCCAATACCATTGAAGATCATAATTGAATATATTATTTTAATATTAAATTATGATCTAATTATTTTTATGTACACTAGTCGACCACACTATTACACATTCAGAGGTGGTTACACAATACAAGTTTTGGAAAAAAT
>NW_016201981.1:1409-1618 GCF_001687245.7 Rhagoletis zephyria | reverse complement strand
GTAAAATCTTGGACGAGTTTGTGTGCAGCAATACAGCAATTTTGTTAAAAAAAATACAATAAAGCTAATAAAAACATTGGCAAGTGGGCGCAGTAAGAGATGAGTTAGAAAATGGTATTTCTTTGTCCACTTCTCAACTCTCTCTCGTCGGTCACGACATCATCGTTCTCAATAAGCCCTGTAGGCAACTGTTTCTTTATCTATTCATT
>NW_016201981.1:271-1329 GCF_001687245.7 Rhagoletis zephyria | reverse complement strand
TGTCTTGTCGCAGTTCTGCATCAGCTTCGTCTCTCGACCAGCAAAGATGACCACTCCAAAGCACCACTTGATGTTGCGCAGTCGACACCCTCTCAGCAACATCTTCTCATTGTCCAGCGAGAACTTGGCGTTGCGCCACTTGAGTGTGCCCTTAAAACGCGTCAGATTGTTGTTCGGCGCCTCACAGATGATNACTATTTTGTAGTTTGGCAGTTTCAGGCAGTACCTGGCGACACTTGAGGTTTGTTTCACTGTTAAAAGAAAGGTTAAGTTTTTTTTAAAAAACTTTAAATGAAAAACTCTATTACATATCGAGCTCTGTAGTTTCAACGTAGCACAGTCCGTTTGGCTCGCTGGTGGACAACAGAAGAATGTCAGGTGGTAGAGAAAGAAAATGAAACATTTCGATTATGAAAACATTATTAAAAAAAATAGTATGTTGTGCCTCCACTCACAGCGACAAAGTTGTCATTCTCAATGAGAATAACATCACCCACTTTGACCTTGTACCAGTGCTCCCTCACCAGCTGTACATTGCGCAGTACCCTCGACNGAAGTTGAGCTGTTTACACTATGTGCAATCCTGGATTTGTTCTGTAAAATAATTATATATTAGTTAAAACGTATTATACATTAAATATTCAATATAGTTTATACTTTACGCATTGCAGCAATCGAAAGGCAAGCCATTACGTAGTTTTTCTGGTCCAGAGTGAGTGAACGCGAAATAGAATTACAAATACTCGAAAGATGTTGGTAGATATCTTGAAGAAGCACCGGGTCGCATATTTTATAAAGAAGACGGCGAATGATGTTGTTGCCAACGCTACATTCAATAAGCAGGCGATAGCCCGATTTTTTGTGGTCACGACTAAATTAAATAAAAGTTTATTGTTGTACACACTCGACAATATCAACGATGAAACTTACTAATTGAGTATATCGTTACCGAGATCACATACTGCTTGGTGCTGACAGCTGTCAATCATGACTTCTATAATTTCACTGTGAAAAAAACCGTTAGTATAATTTTTTTTTTACAAAAAATGTAAACTATT
>NW_016201981.1:0-261 GCF_001687245.7 Rhagoletis zephyria | reverse complement strand
ATCGTCTGATATGCTGGTCATTATCGTTTCCAAATATCCATTCAATGTTTAGAAACTTTGAAACGATCGGAAAACAATATTGTGGAACAAAATAAATGACACACTGTGCCACTAGACGTCCGTTTGGGCGTCCGATTAACCGTTGGGTGATTTTCATGACGTCAATTAAAAAACTCATATACTTGAAATCGTACGTTGAGAGGCATATCTGAAACGCCGAAGTTCTGATAAGAAGGCGAATAGATTTTTGTGTTGCATTGT
>NW_016201980.1:0-2418 GCF_001687245.7 Rhagoletis zephyria | reverse complement strand
GAACTGCCCCTTGGTTTTCCGAGTGAATATCTATCTCCGGAGTCTTTTGCGCATCAGTTTGCGTAGAAAACTCGGCATCTAAGGAGTTCTTTTTTGGGCTTCTTTCGAGAGGCATTATAAAAGAATTGGTGTGGATACGCGACCGAGAAATCAAACAACGGAATTTGCGGAGACAAGTGAATAGCGTTCTGTTTTTTTTTTTTTTTTTCTTTTAAACAAATTTACCGTATGGGAACGGGTTATCAGTGACGTGTGCCAAAATTTGTTTTACAAGAGGAAACAAGAGAAAACAAAGGGTTTTTTTTTTTTTTTTTACAGGGTGCTAAATATATAATTTGGTTTTCGTGAAGGGGCAGAGAACGAAGAGAAACCAAGCAAACAGGACCGAAGCTGTACGTTAAGCACGGGATGTTTAAGGTATTACAGCCTTAATAGGGCAAACGCACTTTCGCTTTACACTTTCGACGTAAAATTTGGTTTCCTTTTGCTGGGTAGCTGAAAGGGGTTATTAAACTTTGCTGGGGCCGCAAAATTTACCAAATTATCGAAAAATTCGCACTGATTGCGTTAAAATGTTAAAATTTTTCCGCTTATAAATTTCCTACTGGGCAGCGTAGAACTTTGAGCGAATTTTTCCTACTGGGTATTTTGTGTACATATAAGAGGTATATACATAAGTGCTTATGGATATTGGCTTGCGATTTGGGACTGCAAGTTTTCCGTTTTTCACATAAGCATGTACATGTATGTGTATATGCGAAATTATTGGCGTTGAAAGTAAATGAGGTTACTTACAATTTTTATTACTTTGGGTTAGTAATTTAATACACCGGCTTCCTTCGTATGGTTGTTGTTGTTGGTGCTGTTTCCTCCTGTAGTCACCTTTTGTGAATTTTTCAGTTTTGTTTTTTAGGTTTTTGGTTCAACTATGGCGCTAAAGGACCAATGTTTAATTACAATGGTATATTGTCTATATTCACGAATGTATTTATTTTAAAAACTCGCAATTCACTTATTCGCGTTATTATTAGTTCACAATATAAATTGTAAATAAAGCAAAAATTAAACGATTTAATGTAACCGCAGAGATATACATATATTTTTTTAATAAGCAAAAACCAATCAGAGATAATTAGGGATGGGATGTGTGTTTCGAATCGGAAAAGGCAGTCCTAAAGGCCCCTACACACGATACAGCTGTTTGGCTAAAAGGGATTTAGCCAACTGGTTTGTTCGGTGCTCTGCCGAAATTGTCGAATTCAATGCCAATTTTGATGAGGCATTAATGGGCGCCCAGCCGAATAGTTCGTTAACCATATTGAAAGGTGAGCTGGTTGAACTGTGGGAAAAAACTAAAAAGGCATATGAAAAATGTCTACAATCTTTGAAAGAAGATGCAGACATAGAAGGTGTTAGGTCCAAGTACGCTACCACATTTCGAGATTACCTTAGTTGTTCGTCCCGTATAGACGAAAATATAGAAAAGTTTAACCCTAATAAGGAAGATGTTTCTCGAACCATTGCTCAAGCAGCTGGTTTTTCTGATAGCTTACATTTACCACCATGCGATACCAATATTTTCGATGGTGATTATGCCTCGTGGCCATCGTTTCGAGATCTTTTTACCGCGATATACATTAATAACAGTCGTTTGAGCGGCGTACAAAAGCTTTACCACTTGCTTCAGAAAACAAGCGGTGAAGCTCGGGAAATTGTTAGCAAATCCCAACTTACAAATCAAGGATTCGAAACGGCTTGGTCTAACTTAAAAGCGACTTATGAAAACAAACGGGTTTTAGTGAATAGCCAGTTAAAGAAGTTGTTTTCACTTCCGGTCATTCGGACCGAAAGTGCGTCAGCGTTGAAGGATCTTCAACGAAGCATTAACGCATGCCTCTCAGCGCTGGAAATCTACAACATAGACGTCACCAACTGGGATCCAGTTCTCATATTCTTGTGCTCAAACCGGCTTCCAGAGACAACCCTCAGCATGTGGGAAAACACGTTGCTGGATAAATCAGCGTTACCAGAATGGAAGCAAATGAATGCCTTCCTTATACAACGTTTTAGGACATTGGAGTCGATTGTGGATGTGAAATATTCAACTTCGTTGACATCAACCCACCAACAACAACGATCATTTACGCATCCACATAACCCGTTGGGACAAAAGAAGCTGTCGCTTGCCACCAACGTCATTTCATCATACTGTGTCATGTGCCCAAAACAACAACACGTCCTACGTTTATGTAAAAAGTTGTTATCCTTCTCCGTCAGTGATAGGTTCGCGTTGATCAAAAAACACAACTGCTGTTTGAATTGCCTTTCTAAGGGCCATTCTGTCAAAGAATATAAGAGTAAATTTTCGTGCACAAAGATGCCTCAAACCATGGAACTGCCTCACAGGCATTCCATGTA
>NW_016201979.1:0-2418 GCF_001687245.7 Rhagoletis zephyria | reverse complement strand
GATGTATGTAGTTCTACTCGAATAATCCAATTACTTCTTTCGCGAAAGTTGAATGATGAAGCTGCAGTTTACTGACATTAGGGTGGCAAGTTAGGTTGATAAGAACTCAGGTCTGTTAGTAAATAAGAATTCGCCTTGCAAAAATCATTCGAAGGTGTACAGCAAACTTTTTTCCCATTATTATTTTTTTATTAATTATTTATGTTTATCCATCAACCCTAAAAATTTGAAACAAATCAAACATATGAAGTGTGAACCCCGTCCATTTTAGAAAAAAAGATTTTTGTCTTTTCATCAGGGACGGTAACAGTTACAACTTTTATTTAAAAAAATCGCCCTTTAAAAATTATTTAAATTATATGTCTCAGATAACAGTTATCGAAGACTTTTATATATAAAAGTCATGAGTAAAAATCAGTCACTGACTCTTTTTTAAATCATACTTATAAAAGTCAGTTGTATAAGTCGTAGTAAACTTTTCTTTCCCAACACCTTCTTAACTGCGAAAAACGTTAAAGACTTTTATACGAATGATTTAAAAAATAAAAGTCGGTGACTGATTTATATTGATGACCTTTAAATACATAAAAGTCTTCATTAACTGTTATCTAAGACATATAATATAAATATCAAAAATAATTCTTATTTTGGATTTATAATATAAGAAACAAAAATAATTGTTANTGATTTGTATGTACCACTTAATTGTGGAACATTTCCTTCATAGTAATTTTTTCCATGACAGTTTTCATCAATAACTGTTATGTTCGGTCCCTGGTTTTCATTGTTTTCTAGTTTCTCTGCTAAAATTTTTGTATATAAAATTAATCTTCATGAACGTAAATGGGACTTATCAAAAGGGGCCACTACTGATGAAAAATTGCCTTTGAAGAGAAAGTTACTTTTGAATTTCATTTATAAATACACAAAATTGGATGCAATGTAACTGATTTTTTGACCAAAGAGGCGAAACTTCAATCCATCCTTCAGGATTTACTATCACCGTTGAGGCTCTAAATAAAAACCGAAAATAAAGTTAAATAGACGACCGGAAAAATCACGTATACACCCACAACTGTAGCAAATATCATATTATCTTGCAAGTAGTCAATATACTTCTCGGTAGAAAGTATGTATATTGTATTTAACTAGTAGATCGTTGAGTATTTATGTGAGCTATGTATTTGTATTTATCACATATTTATGTATGTAGTTAGATATATGTATAATCCTGCACTCGTTTGTATTTCACTTGTGCTTTTCTAAAATTATGCGCTAAATATAAAAATGTGTTGATAATGTTGCAAATATATTGCCTGGTAACTTTTTGACATAAGAAAATTAAAACTACAAATACATATGCGAAATTGTTGTTAATATATAGCACAACTGTTTAATCTTTGCAATTATGGACTATTTTGCAAAATCTTGTAAAGCACCACAAAAAACGCGAATGGGATTTTTTGACTAGCAAACACACATATGGCTAATTTGTGGTAAGAACATCTAAAAAAAAAAGAAACAAATGTATACTTTTACACTTTTACTATACAACACTCTCTAACTATAATAAGGTAAAAATTACGATTACGATTATTTCAGTTAGTTATTTAATTTTACTTAAAGTGAAATAACAAACAAAAAGCAAAAAAAAAAAAACTAGTTTCTAAATTTTTTGAATTCTTTGAACAAAATCTAGTTAGTTGTGCATATGTATGCATATCATCAACTAGTAGATAAATTAGCAATCTTTAACATGGTCTATACAAGTAAAGATTTGTAAATACATACAACTTATTGCACATTTTACACATTGTATGTACGTAGTTTGCAATAAATACCCACTACATATGTAAGAATACTCATAACTAATGTGTTGTCTTTGCAAGAGTAATATGTACACATAAAATATTGAAAAATATACATAAATGCAAAAGTATAAACTATTTCGTAAAACAAAATATCATATGCAAAAACATACACACACATAAAAGTATTAATGGTCATACACATACACAAACGTTGCATTAATTAAAAACAAAAATAATAAAAATAAACTTACACGTAGTACTAATGGAAGTGTGTTTCTGTAGTCTTTTAGTGGTACGAGTAGATTGGCTCAACAAGTAGTAAAACAGAATTTTAATTTGTTTTTTTCTTTAGTCAGGATTAATAACTTTTATCATTTCTCTATGCTTTTAGAATTACATATTAGTTTCGCGTCAATTATTTACGTAGAGAGCTTTTCAATTTTAACCATGCAAGCTGGATCTATAGTCGCACAATCATGTACCCCATTTAAATATATGGACATTTGTTAAGCATATTAAAGGCAAATTTTTAAATAGCAAATTTTGAAAAAAGTTGCTAACGTATTCGTAGACTTTTCTTTCAAATCTCAATGTGTGTATGTACATT
>NW_016201977.1:0-2418 GCF_001687245.7 Rhagoletis zephyria | reverse complement strand
ATCTGTCACGTAAAGCGAAGCAAGCGTTTTATCTGGCATCAGCTTTAGAATTTTAATAAGTAAAAAGTGAAAATCTTTGTAGCTTAGAAAACACACACAAGTAACACTGAGTACCTACGCATTACGATTCGCCCAAAACAATCAATATAATATAAACGAAAATAGAGGCATTTAAAATTCAATAAAATTAAAATAACTTTAAAGATCCATAAACCAAAATACAGTCTGCGTTATTTTAATGGGATGGGAAACTTAAGGTTATGGTAAGGTTTTTGGATGTGTAAACACCTTATCCTCTCGCTATGCGTAGAGTTTGCGTTAACCTGGCGGAAAATTTGTAACTGCTTCTTGTGTAACCCAGTAGAAATTCTGTAATTGCTTCTTGTGTGTGCTCTACTAGTTAAGGGCTCACGACTTTTTAAGAATCACTTCATAGACTTTTTAAGAATCCCTTCATATAATAGAATCATAGAAATAGAAGTTCTACCAGAATTCCGGGCTGAAGGGACTGGGTAAACCACTCGAACTTAGATCCAAGGTATACCGCCATCCTTACGGATGGGCCAAAGCTCGACAATAAGGTTGGTAGTGGAATTTACTCTAAAGACCTCTCACTAAACCTTAGCATGCGGTTCTCTGACTAAATTTCTTGTTTACATTAATCATTATTATGTTAATAAAAAATATGTGTTATATTTTTCTTTCACTTCTCGACAGTGGATTGCCGCGCGATTTCTCATTGTTATATCTTCCGCGACGGCGCTAGCGTCACTCCACAGCTTGGGGCATAAATAAAATATTTTTTTTTTAATTTTCCTTTTCTATTATTTTTTTGTTTGGAAGCTTAATAGCCAATAAAAAAAAAATGAACTTGACACTTTTTCACCCTCAGGTGACGAGACATGGGAACAAAAAAAAAAATTAAAAACTATGTACATATATAGGTATTTACTTATTATGACGTTGTTTATCCGTTTGCAATTGGTTTTATGCCCCACTTCATAAGGCCGAAAACGCATATTTTCCAGAAAAATGAATAAGGAGTATGCGCCTATCCTTGGATTGGCCGAATTCTATAATAGGTCAATTGAGTTGGCTCTTGGCAAGAATTCGGAAATATTGCTGGACAAACGCAATTTAACTGCGCAAGTATGCGTGTTTTTATGTATACTTAGCAATATTTGTAAATTTTAAAAATTATCCAACGTTTTCGCAGTGCCTCAGTGGCAAAGGTTCGGCGAACGCTTAGTGCATTTGCCTACGCCCACATGGCCTAATCATAGACCACTTTTCATGCATTCTGGCCTCAAAGTAGCTTCATATAGTTACTATAGCAATGAAACTTTTGCATTGAATGCGCAAGGCCTTTTTGATTCTTTGCGTGTGCGTACTTTTAGTTTGATTTTCCAATATATGTATGTACATATGTAATCCACATTTATGAAAACTTACATACATATGTACATATTTTAGAAAATGCCCGAAAATTCAATCGTACTTTTGCAAGCTTGCGCCCATAACCCAACTGGGGTGGATCCGAACAGAGAGCAATGGTGTNTAGAAAATGCCCGAAAATTCAATCGTACTTTTGCAAGCTTGCGCCCATAACCCAACTGGGGTGGATCCGAACAGAGAGCAATGGTGTGAAATATCACAAATAATGAAGACACGCAATCTATATCCCTTCTTTGATTTGGCATATCTCGGTTTCGCTAGCGGTGATATCGATAAAGATGCAGAAGCTATACGCATTTTCGCCTCCGATGGACATCAATTTTGTTTGGCACAAAGTTTTGCCAAAAACAATGGCCTCTATGGAGAACGTGTAGGCGCGTTAACTATAGTTTGCTCTACAAAGGAGGAGGCAGAGCGTGTAACATCCAATGTGAAAACCATTATACGGCCCATGTACTCTGGTCCACCAATACATTGCGCTCGTATAGCGAAGGAGATTTTAAATGATGACGAGCTTTATTGCATGTGGTTGGAAAATTTAAGAACCATGGCTAATCGTACAATGAATATGCGCAAACAATTAACGGATACATTAATTGCGCTCGGTTCCAAACGCTCTTGGGAGCATATTACCAAACAGATTGGTATGTTTTGCTATACGGGATTGAAGCCAGAGCAAGTGGCGCGTTTAACTGAGGAATTTAGTATTTATATGATGAAGGATGGACGCATTGCAATAGTGGCATTGTCTACAAAGAATATTGCATATGTGGCCGAGGCTATACACGCTGTGACGATTGAGTAATTTCAACGTATAAGTATTTACAGAAAGTTGAAGGAAGCTAAATGGATTTGATAGAGTTATTAATTTTAATGAATTACAACATGTATTATGAATTTTCTTATAGTACATATTTTACAATGGAATTTAATAAAAATTATTAAATGATTATTTTTTTTTTT
>NW_016201976.1:0-2418 GCF_001687245.7 Rhagoletis zephyria | reverse complement strand
GACGCGCTCTGGACGTTTTTCTTCCGCCTGTAAAGAGCAACAAATAGGCAATTTTTCACAAAAGCTTAACGGTAGAATGGTGTTCTGTTCACTTTTAGAAGTTTGCTTTCTTTCCACTTTTTACTAAAAGTATAAATTTCATTACTAAAAATTCAAAATGCAATAAATTTTCTTTTCTCCGCGTGTATGCTGTTAAAGTTTCTGAATGTGCCTAAAGTAACTTATGTATATATTTTGTGGATTATAATATGACCACCACTGTCACCGTACCTTTTGTCGGCGCAGAATTGCGTTAATATCGTTCCGGAACATAATTAACACGCTTTTATACAAAAAAAAAAAAAGAATATATTGCGATTTTCTCACTAATTAAAATTTTTACTAATGTTAACCGCATTCGTTGGGGCTACTAGATTGATTTAAAATTGTTCAAACCTTTATATCAATTTATATTGCCTTCTTAGCCACCTACCTGTTCTGCTTTCTTGCGTTGCTGTCGTTCCTTAACAATGCGTTCTTTTACCTCAACCTTATACGCGCCCAGCATTGTGGATTTCGCGCGTGCCATGCGAGCTATGGAGCATGCGATCTCTGTGAAGGGCTTCCAATCATCATCGCCTTGCGTGGCGACAGTTTGGCGCTGAAAATGAGATTTGTATGAAATATTTGAAATGTGATGCAAGTACATATTTAGGACTGTGATCTTACAATGGCATTCTGATAGATTTGTTCGCTGAAAGATCCCATTAGGGAGCTCTGTTGAAAAACTTTGGACATCAGCTCGTGATTCATTTTGAGCAATTGTACATCCCGCATCACCTCACTGGTGTGCTCTGCTCGATCAGTGACGCTCCCCTCGCCATGAATCAGATCGGACCTTTTTACAACGTTAGATAGTTCATTGAGTGTATCTTCGACACTTTGTACTGTTAAGCGAGTTTCTGTGAATAGAAAATGTAATAGGTATNTATTTGATTATTGAGGTGATGAATTTCTAACGCTTTTTCTATTTCTTCGATGTTGCTATTGTTACCGTCCAGGATGTCTTCAATGCTTTTATTAATCTTCGAGTTAGGGCACACTGTTAGTATGTGCTCTATCGTGAGTTTTGTTGCACAAAATGAGCAAGATGGTGGTTGAGTTCTGGTGAAGAGGTGGGCAGTGTTAAAAAGGGCAGTTCTAGTCCGAAGCCTAGCTAATTCGATGCATTGACTATGTTAGATATATCCTGATGGAACCGCTCGCCGTGCTTGTCGCTAATGGCACCCAAATTTTCAGGAAAAAATTTAAGAAGTTTATCTTGAGCGACATATTGCATCCCATATTCTTGTAGGCTGTTGCTGACCAACTCTTCATGGCTTTCGGCTTTGTGGTTTCCAAGAAAATTACCAACAACATTTCTAAAAGATGTCCATGCCGATTTTTCGATTGGATGAAGTTTTTCTTCAAACTGTTCATCAGCCAATAGGTCTCTAATTTGTGACCCTACAAATTTCCCTTTTTTATTTTGGCATCGCGAGATATACCAAAAGGATTATTTACTTACATACATTCTGGGGGCATCATTTTACGATGTGTAGAAACCACAATCGCAAAAAATACCGTTTTAATGTCAATAATAATTTAACGTTAATTTATCAGAAGCACACTTTGGTAAGCAAAATACGCGTAATCACTCCAGTCAATTTTTAAGGAAAACTGAGGGTAATTGAAAAAAACTAAGTATGAGGTTTATATACGGTTAGGTAGTAGTATCTAAAAAAAAACAACTTAGTTTTGTTTAACGAAACCACTGATTAATAATTATTTGTCGAATCGACTCACATGTATTTAGCACTGATTTTTTGTTTTAAGTTTAATCAATCATCAAAAAATATTTCATACGTTCTTAGTTTAATACTTTCTTATTAAAATAAAACAAAAGTTATTCGGTTAAATATGTTGTAGTTTAAATAATGGAATTTCAATTTAAAAAAAAAAATGCATTTTCACGGCATGAAAACTCCAATCAGAAATAGGCTTAACATAGATACCTTGGAGACAATTTTACTTACAAAACAACTATTTAAAAATAAAACTTCTTTGATTTTGGTGCATCTTGTAGATAATTACAAAAATGCAAGAAGTATCTGACTAAGGAATAATCCATCCATGCTCGATATATGTACATATTTACATATGTGTTTTATGAAAAGTACTCAGAATTGTCAGTTTTATTTATTATTAGAAAAGGCTGCCCTTAAAAATAAGAATGAAGTGCCTTAAATAGTAAAAGATATTTTTGGGGAATATCATTGAAAATAGGGGGATATTTTTGAGGAATTTGGGGGAATTTGCCTCAAGAGTGGGCATCCCTGATCTAAATATCGGTATAAAAGCTGTGACAGACGGCAAAGCTTATGCATATAATCTGGCATA
>NW_016201975.1:0-2418 GCF_001687245.7 Rhagoletis zephyria | reverse complement strand
CATTTTTCACTGTGGCCACTTTTCATCTTCGTCTTCATTTGCCTTGGTATTAAAAACATAAAACTTTATGCGTTAGTTGGAGTTATGACTGAAGTTGTGGACACTTTTGTTGGCATTTCTTTGGTTATTTTCAGTGTAGTTGTTCTTGTTGTTGCTGCTATCATCTCTGTTGCTGTCGGCTTTAGTAAATTGTGTTGCATTATAGTCGCAATATTTTGAGTTATGTCGCTGATGCGTGCAATGACAACTCACTCTCAGACACGCTTCTCTCCTTCCTAGTTGCTCGCTGGCAAATGTTGAATAAATTGTTTTGATTCTAATCTTAATTATGTTTTAAAACATTTGTACAATTTAAATTTTACAACTTCGCTTTGGTAACTTTAGATTTATTGTGTGTGAATTTGAATCCATTTATATTGTACCTTTATCGGGATTACTACTTTCTGGGGCTCAAACAAATTTATCTTGCGTGGTGGATCGAAATCGTAAGAGGCGATTTTCTGAGAAATTGCTAGAAATTCCAAAGGGATTATCCATGTCTCTGAAATCTGAATCATTTTAACTACCTCAGCCAATCGGGAATTGTTTGCGTTCTTGAGAATCTCAACAATTTTACCTCCTATTTGACACTTTCACCAGCTTATGAACGGCCTTAGCATGTGTGCCTATTGAGTACAATAAATATAAGGAAACAAAGGTAATAAAGAACATTTTTAATGTTTTTAGAAAAACACAAAAATTTTAAAAAATAAAAGGTATCACTTAGCTACTTGTAACCTGCACTTTATTATACTAAAATTGTTTGGGTTAGCAAACTGCATATCGAATTTTATATTTTTCTAAAAATACTATTACCTCATTCACTGATGGTCATTAAGATAGCGCACCCTTTTGTAGATTTTTTTTTTTTTTAATTGGAGATTCGAAAATGGTTTTTGTTGTATAGTATGCTATATTTTTATAAAAACTTAATTAAAAATTTAGTAAACAAATGGAAAACTGTAAATACTAAGGACTAAAATATGCGCTATTCAAATGACGAGGAGTGTAGAAGATGACGTTTTGGCAGTGACCCCTAAGCTATGCTCGCAGCAATGGCCAGTATCAAATTTTTTCCAAACTAATTCGGCAGCACCAGTTTCAGCCAAACAAAACTAATATTTTATATTCTGGTTCACATCGAAATACCTTATAAGAAACATCCGACAATTTGGCTAAAAAAAGTCTCAGATCAATTTTTTGTATTATATTCTGATCTTTTTCAAGTTTCACAGTTCAACTTTGCTTGGAAGAAAATGCGCAATACCCTCGACAAAAAAAAAATCAAAAACGGTAATTTTTATAGACTTGAATAATATTTATTGGGCAACAAAATAGGAAAAGTTGAAAATTGTTATGAATTTTTTTTTGAATTTCTTGAGTTCACGAGCACTATATTAAATGAAAAAAGTTGATCCTAAATTAATTAGAAAAATGTGGCATAAAACATACCAATAAATAAAATCGTAAGAACATCAGGGTACTCATATTTTTTACGCTGACTGTAGTACATATGCATCGCCCAAAATTCGTTGCGTTTTATAGAAGTGCGAATTTGTATTCATATTTTTGTACTTAAAAATGGTTTACTAAACTGGCTAAAAAGTCGTAGTAATCCAATTGCAGAACTTTTAATATACGAATTTTAACTCTTTTTCGGAGGCTCTTACATACAACCATGCTAAATTTTATTTATTTTCTCTAATTTACTTTACAACTTTTCCCGTCAAAACGTGTATCCTCATGTGAATGTAGGAAGAAATAAAGGACACCTTGCATTAAGCTGTCACGGCGCAATTCAGCATTTTGTCAACACATTTGCGCTCATACTTTGCCAGAAAACGTGTTTTTGTACCTATGCACATAAAGCTACATACATACGTGCACGTGTATATTATTTAGCAACAATGTAGTCTTCCAAATTTTTAGAACTCGTTCATACTTTAACGCAACAGCTACCGAATTATTCAGCAACATAGAAGCACAAAAGGATGTCATGCGACGCAGCTCCACTCCGAATCCTCCTCCAGCCGTTCATAACTTCAAAGTGAACCCTCCGTGCGTACCACAACTGTGAAGTGAAGTTATCAAAATTTGAGCAAAATAAAAAATGTGTAAACGCATGCAAACACAAGTGCATACGTGTATGTCTATGGATATACATACTACTTGTATAAATGCCCTGTGGGGAAAATCTCTAGTTCTGAACTAGGGCGCTTCTAGTACATTTAGACCCAGTACTGGTTCGCGATAAATCTCTTTTGCATGCAAGCAACTGGCGAATTTAACATGGCGATGTCCTAGGAAGTGTCAATTGCCCCCTCGCTACGTCCCTTTTTCGATAGTTCCGAACTAGTCATAAATTCTATAGTTCCGAAC
>NW_016201974.1:0-2418 GCF_001687245.7 Rhagoletis zephyria | reverse complement strand
TTTTTTTACAACCGATTTTACCTGGAGTACCTAAAATTCTGATTTTGGTTTTAAAATAATCTTAAAGACCTTATTTTGAATCGTATGGAGGGGTTTTGGAAAATATTGTTTTGGGATTTTTTTATGACCGATCAAAGTTGTGACACGTGTTTTTTGTAACTTCAACTCAATGAAAAATATAGTAAAAAACAATATTTTTTAAAACCCCTCCATACGATTCAAGATAAGGTCTTTAAGATTATTTTAAGACCAAAANGACGGTTGCCTTAAGTGGTAAAACTCGTTGTGTTAGGAAACTGAGTTGCTAACCATATTTATAATTCTAATAAAAACAACTTTAAGCAAATAATCCTTGTAAACAAACGTAACTGATAATATTACAATTTTAATATTAGAATCACATACAAATGTACAAAACGTATATAATAATTTGGATATTTTCAGATTAAGTTGCCAGTCGATTTTAACCTTTAAAGTTTCCCACTTTGATAATTTTTAAAAATAATGTTAAAATAAGTTTGTTAATTTTACTATTTTATTAAAATGTCTTTACAAATAATACAATTTTCAACAAGATGGAATGTGTCAGAGTTTGCTAAATTTCTTTCAAAAGACAACAATCATGTTCCATCATCTTTTATTATTTCAGAAAACTTTTCGCCTTTTTGTCACAAACTAATTGATGCTTATATTGAGTTAAAATTTAACAATTTTAACGAAGAACAATGGTCAAATATTTCGGCATACGTTCATTTTAAATCTTATTTCAAAGAACCAATTCCTGTTTCTTTTAAAATATGCTTTTGGAATGGAGATTCTCGAATGGCAAAAGGAAAAGTATTTAAAACACATAAAAATTTAATATTGTTTTAGTAATTATTTTTTATAGCCAGATCAATTACTTTAGAAAGATGCGGCCGTTTTGGATTTGAAAACATTATTAACCGAAAAAGCATGGCAAAATCTGGATTTTTGAGAAAAGCAGCAGATTTTGCTCAATGGCGGATACCAAAAAAGTATTGTTCTCGCTTCCCTTGCTTATGTTCACTTCGCCTTAAAAAAGATCTTTTTGTTGTTTGTGAAGTATGATTTTTAATTTTAATTCATAATATGTTGCTAAACTGATAAATTTATATTTTAAAGGTTGAATTACAAATTGAAGAGCCATACAATCAAAATATTTAAATCAAAATATATCAAAAATTTTATCGGTCTTGAACTACTACCATTCAAAAACGAATTTGTTTATAAAAATTTTGTATGTCCTCCAACAAAAATTGATTTTTTTAGTTCAAAATTTCGACTAGAACCATTTTTTCATTTTTGGAAAATTAAAAACTTTAGCAAGCTAATTGAAAAAAGTCAAGGAACTGATATGTTTATTTATTCTGACAATTTTAAAAGCAAATTTCAAGACAAATTTTGTTTAGTATTGTGGCCAAACGGGCAAAAAAATGAATGCAACGAAGTGATGATTTATCTGGAACATAAACAAACTATACCTGATGAATTGTTGGATTATTTAAAACTTTTATATTATGAAAACAAATTAAATAAAAAATTTGAGCAAATTGAGTTTGGTGTGCAAAAAAAATCTTCGCTAGTTAAAAAAGATGAACACAAAAAATTTAAGCTACTTAAAGAAAAAGCATACAAAAAATCTTTGCAAGATGAAGCAGAACTAGTAGAAAACTTGTTTCATTATATAAATGTAGAAAGTGTACAGTGGCAAATTCAAATTTTAAACGACAAAGGCGTTCCACATGGACCTCATCGTTTTATTTATGCTTCTAACAATATAATTGGAGCAAATCATTTTTCATCGCTTTTGTTAAAACATAATTTGTTTATTGACGAACAAACAGGAAAATCAATTCTGCCAAACGATACGTTAAATATTAAAATTGAGGTAAAATTTTTTATTTTTGTAAAAATTTTATTTAAAATGACGTTCCTAGGGTCATGTAGTAATAAAAAATGCCCCTTTTATTATTCAAAATTATATTTGTGAAAAATCTGAAACTTGTTTTGACATTTCAAATATTAGAACAACTGACCAATTCACACATGTGTGGTCCATTGAGCATTTTAGTAAAATTTTTGGAGCAAACAAACATGGAACACCACTTTTGGTGTCTTCGATATTTGTTTACAATAAAATTAAGTTTCATTTAGTTTTATTGCCAAATAAAAATAAAGGAGACCAACTGAAAAACTACATGTCACTTTTCTTGCGATGTGAAAACTTCCCAGAAGAAGAAACATTGTTACAAGGAAAAATATTTTTGATAAACAACAAAGAAGAAAAAACAAATATAAAATGTTTGTATATTATTTAGTTATAAATTTAAAAAATAACATTTACTTTTTAATTATTTAGTGATATTTGGAAAACTTGAAAATACCGTTTTTAATTCT
>NW_016201973.1:0-2418 GCF_001687245.7 Rhagoletis zephyria | reverse complement strand
CTACAGTAGCGAATGAGTTAAGCGTTTATTCATCACATACATATGTTGCTTTAAATTTTCGGTCAACCATGCTGAATATTATTTTATTTTTGCTTTGTCGACATGTGTTCAATTTCGGTACTGGAAAGTGCTGTGATCTGTGACTTTGAGCTGTATTCATAAAAACGAAGGATATGCTCCCAAGTATCAGGTAGAAGAACAAGATTATGCTCAGACTAAAAGGTTGAATAATAGGTATTTTATGGTTTTCGTATTTATAATAATTATGTTTCACTTCCGAGGATATCCTCCAAGCACAGGTAAAAAGTGGATTCTTTCCTGGTACCTCCTCGACAGGTTCTCAGACATGAAAGCCCAAAATTTCGCGAATTTTCTATTTTATTTGATACCTATTTTGTTATTCTACAATTGCACTGAATTTTGTTAATAATTTAGAAACATTAAAGTTATTAAAAAAATATCCGAAAAGCGTACTGACCCATAAATTTGTGAAAAACCTTTTGGCTGTACCTTTATCGAATCTAAAAAACTTAACTTGATAAAAAGGAAACGTATTTTCAATTTGAAGATTAACTTATTATTTATAACCGAACAAGTAAAATCTGAAAAACAATTTATTAAAAGTAGTTCTCATAGTTTATTCCAAATTTTCTATATTATTCCGCACAAATTCGCGATCAGTGTTCCTCGATTAGTTTCACAGCACTTGCAACAGAAATATAAATTTTTAGTGCAGCACGAGCAAGTTGAAATATATTTCCGAAATCGATTTGCGCCCTTTTAGTAGGCAGTCACACCATACAACTTCAATTTCCGAAAGTGATATTCGAAAAGGGACAGAAAAGTCTCGAACAAAATTTTATTTTTCTCAATTTGACTCCGAATTGCGTTTAAAAGTTGAAAATATTGTCACGTGTGACACGCTCTTGCACCCGCGTTTATTTATGTCGCATGCTCTAACGCTTTAAAAGTTAATTATTCATAATTTTTTCACTAGCAAATACCGGCGTGATTTACTGCGCCTTAAAAGGATTTTCCGATTATTACACCCGCCGAAAACTCTTATGCCCTCATTCATAAAAAATAAAATAGCTAATTGGGATTTCAAAAAAAAAAAAATCGATGTACAAAGCATCCTCTCTACTTTTTATGAATTAGGGTGTTAGTTAATTTATTTTCTAAGGTATTTAGAGAGTAGGTAAAATATCGCCTTTCTAAAAAAATTTACACAAGAACACCGAAAACGGGTATGACCATAAAAACTAATTTCGATTGACCATTTTCCCGCTACTATCCCCTTCTTTTTTATGAAAAGTTGAGATGGGTGTGTATTCCCATATTGTTTGGGTCGCTGAAACTAAAAATTGCCTGCAAAGAATTAATAAATGCGCTCAACGCATAAAATTCCATCTATCTATAGTCAGCACCCTATTAGAAAACTATGACTTTAGGAACTGGCTATGGATAGTTAGAATTTCGGGAGTTGAGATTATTAGGACGCAATCGCGGGGGTGGACATTGTGGTTATATAATATATTAAGAGCCCCAAAAGATATAGAAATGCACACATCGTCGTTTAAAGTACAAAACCGCGTATCGTTATTCTGCAAAACCGCGTAGCTGACATTTGCTGCCAAAAATTGGGTTTGCTCACACCATCTCTTAGATCAATCCTTATCCATTCGTCCTGAAATATACTTGCCAGAAATGCGATTACTTTATAAAAACGGAACAGTCCAGCGCCTTCGTCTTGGTCTGCAGGCTGNCACAGCCGCTAAATTTAAACGTAGAATACGTGGTATGGTTAAGAGCACACCCAAGTCAAAACCGAAAGCACATACATACTAAGAAAAAAATATCTATAAAAAAGCGATAATAATATCGACAACAAAATCGGAAAAACATCGATAACAAAATCGATAAGAATATCGATAACAAAATCGATACAATTATCGATAACAAAATCGATAAAAATATCGATAAGAAAATAGATAAGAATACCGATAACTAAATCGATAACAAAACCGAATACAAAATCTATAAAAAATCGATTACAAAATCGATAAAAAATCGATTAAAATATCGATAACAAAATTGATAAAAAATATCGTTTCTTATATCGATAAGTTCCGAAAATATCGATAGCAAGATCAACAACAATATCCATAAAAATTTCGATAGCAAAAATCGATAACAAAACCGATAAAATATCGATTATTATATCGATAAGTCCAGATATTTCTGAAAATCTCTAGAATCTCGAAATAGTCCCTATATTGAGTCTCTGTCTATATCCTTTTCTCTATACTTACCTTTATTTTAACCTTTCTTCCTCTTTACTTTTATCGGTATCCTCATCCTCATATTTCTCTTTATATATAGCTTTGTTTTTACTTTTATGTATATCTTTGTTTTTAA
>NW_016201972.1:0-2419 GCF_001687245.7 Rhagoletis zephyria | reverse complement strand
AAAGTGCAGTCGAACATAAACTTTTATAACAACATTTAAGCTGCCAAACACACACGTATGTATGTATGCATGTAGGTATAGTATATCTGCCGAAAGCAATGAAGTGGCAAATGCTGCTGAGCTGCGCTGGCTGTCTCAAACACTTCTGTATATCTGCTAAATTTATGCACACAAATAAATCGCACATTTGTTGGTGCTTTTCTATCTCTTCCTCGGCCTTTCACCGCGCTCAGCATTGAACTCTGACGCCTTCGTTCTCGTGCTCGCTACTGGATTCGTCTCTAAACCACCNTGCTTTTCTATCTCTTCCTCGGCCTTTCACCGCGCTCAGCATTGAACTCTGACGCCTTCGTTCTCGTGCTCGCTACTGGATTCGTCTCTAAACCACCTTCTTCCGGTCCGACGCGTTTTCTCGTTTGGTTTTGTCGGTTCCAATTCACTTGCAAAAGGAAGTGTCTTTTCACACTTTCTTGAAGTTGCATGCGTCGCGCTGTTGTTGTTTTTTTTTCGCTTTATATTTTTCTTAGTACAAATTTATTTTCTCGCATTTGTTCTTTTCTTGCTTTTGTTGAGCGCGTAAAGTGAAATAAATTGCAATGCGCATTGCTTAACACTTTTACAATGTATTTTATGTTGGCAGCAGCTAAAGTCGCTTCGTTTAAAATTTTCGCACTCCCTCTCGGTTTGCCTCGAGTCTGGCTCGCCTTTGTGTCGGCTTTAATGCGCTGGGCTGTGCGCAGCGTCGCTGCTCTGGGCGAGTGTGGCTGTAGCGCTTTTCCTGATTTTACTTTGCTTCTATTGTTGTTGTTGCTGTTGTTGGCTGAGCTGTCGCTTATGCTGAAAGCCCATTTGTAAACTGCTTTGCTAAAATGGCTTAAAAGCAAATCTGCTTTACGATTTTGGCATTTCGGCAGCGAGCCAACCAGTCATGTAAGGAGACAAGCAGTCAAGCAGCCAATGTTAAACGCACTTTTAGACACCTCAATGTGTTTCCTTTTTTTTCTTCGAAAAGTTTTAAATGTAAGCTGCAACTTAAGCGCTTCTACAATTTATGCAAAATTGTGTGATTGGGAAATTCAGTGAATAGCTGAGCAGAGCTTCCCAACGAAAATGTTCATGAATTGTGATCTTAGTAGGTACTCTAATCATCAATGTGTCAACATAACTTTCATTAATTAGCAAGAGCTTTCAAATTAGTGAGAGCTTTCACACCAGAGTGAAAGCACTGACGACGGTAGGAATATTATGTTTACTTTCCGTAAACTTCTTAGTTATTACTTCTTTAATTTAATTTCTATTATACATTTGAGCGTGTGAGCTTTCACTTAAAAAAGTTATACATTTTATTTTCAAAAAAGTTTTCACCGTGGAATAAGAATTCTGTGCTTCATGTAAAAATATATATATATATTTTTATTTTTTAGTCAGTGTTAGTCAGAAATAGCTTTTATTTTGTATCAATGTGGTAAATAGCTAGGCGCACGTTCCTGTGAGGTGGAAAGCTGTAGTTTGAGTTCAGATTTTCTGATTTCAGGAGCTTTCGTGAGCTTTCAGATTAAGTAAATTTTTCGAAATATCTTTTTAGTTTTGTATAATGTTGGAGTTTTTATTATATGAATTTTCGAAGCTAAGGGATAGAGCTTTCACTATATTGGGTTTAATAAAGCTATGTGGGGTGCAACAAAAAATGGGTTTCGGAAACCAAAACTACAGGTTTTGCGTCCGCAAGTTTTAATAATAATATAAGTTTGAGTATTTTAGAGATTTCAAGCTGTCAAGCTTTAAAACTTTTATTTTTTATTTAACGAACCTGTATATTGAGAAAAAAAATCTTTACCATTATTATTAATGATCGGTATAAAATATTTCAAAATTAAAATTTAATATTTTTTTTTAATTTCTTTTACTCAAAGAAGCTACTTTTTAATTTTTCTTAAATACTTCCTAAAAAGTAATTCTAAAATTATAAAAAAAGGTTGGCAAAAACTAAACTTGAAAATTTTATATATTTTTTTTATTGAATTAAAAGATTAAATAAAAATTTGTGCTAAATTTTTATAGAAGGATTTATAAGAATTAAGAAAATAAAAAATAATTTTCAAAATCTACTACACTTCAAACAAAAAAAAATATATATAAAATCTGCGAAAATCAAAATTTTCGATTTTTATTTAATTAAAATTTGTTCTAAAATAACAAAAACCAATCTAAAAATACAGCTAATAAATAGTCGAAACTTATGCAAATTAAATTTTTTTTAATTTTGTCAAAAAATTCTTCAAATATTTTAATCTAAATTTTTAATGATATTAAATTTTTCAATCTTTTACTAAGGGCTCGTTTTAACTTTATATTCCTCATTCGCTTCCGTATGAGAAATCACTTTAATGACAACAATCTTTTTCACGGAAATCGAATT
>NW_016201971.1:0-2419 GCF_001687245.7 Rhagoletis zephyria | reverse complement strand
TATAAAAAAGATACCCTGAAATGCCAGCTTAATAGGGTCGAGCCGCCCCCAAATTTCATTCTGGCTACGCCGATGCTTCTTTACGACACTGCAGCAAAATGATAAGAAACCTCTTTTCGCAATTTGGCAAACTCCGAATTGATTTAGACCCATACTTTCTACGGCAAATTTGCTTTGAATTATACTTTGAATCTTACTGTACTACACGCGCATAGTAGAAAATATCTGCTATACAAATTGACCGGTCCTAATGTATATATATATACATACATATGTATATAATCATGTATGAGTGTATGTATTAGATATGACGTATTTAATACAAAAAACCAAAAGAATTTCAATTCAAGAGATTAAGGCTGATAGCAGTTCTTCCAAGTATTTGTTGCATGCATGCACATTAGGGTGAAACACTCTTCATAAAAAAAAAATTATCGGCACCATTTTTCCATCGGAATTATTAAATTTATGTATGTAAATATTACGTTTTAAGATTTCTGCCAAAATATTTCAGAATAAAATAGAAGAAAATAATACTTTTTAAACAAGCTTTCTAAATTGAACGATAAATATTAGCAAAATTTTTAATGAAGTTATTCCTTTTCATAGAATTATAATACGTTCTAAATATGAACCAAACCGGATTACAAATGCGAGATTTTCAAATATTTCGACTCCTGCGCCACCTATCGTATTAATTCATCTTTCGCATTGCATTGTCAGCGGGTTCTGAGCCAACTGTGAAGTTTCAAGTCTCTAGGTCATCGGGAAGTTGGTTAAAAATTGATTGCAAAATTTGCCCCTAAAAAAAAACATACCTACATAAATGCATACATACAGAGCAAGTTAAATAAAAGCTTATACAAATATTAAGATTTACATGAGCTGGTCTGAAATCGCGTTTGTTTATACATAAATGAAATTAGTTTTTAGGGATAATCGCCTCAGATGATAAAGGAGTTTAAGCTTAAAAGGTCTGCATAAAAATACTGAAAAATTTTATCAACGATATCAAGATAATCAAATTTACGGAGCAATTTTTAAATTTGTTGAATTTGAGTATTTTTTCTGAAATTTTCTCAATACTATAAAGCATAATTTGCAACGGTTATAATGTATTCTGGCATCCTTTTAACAAATTCGTTTAAAAATAGGTTTTATTTGTACAATATGATGTTTACACATTTGACAATGCTGATACCTGAATTTTTAGGAAATATCATATTTTCTACTAGGTATAAGCAATTCGCTGTAATTATCCATAATTTAAAACAATAATTTGAAGGAAATACAATTGAAGTGAAAGACTGCATAAAAAAATGTATGTATGCTGAAGCTAAGCAATTCTTCACACGNACTAGTAGGATCGATTGATGAGTGCGAAGTGCGTTTATAGTGCAATTTATGTCACTGATTGAGTCAATCAACAATATGATGCGAAATTATTACAAATATTGACATTTACGCACTTGGAAACATACATACATATGTACATTCGGATGCGAACAAGTTGGTGCGTATGTTGATACTATATTAATTACTACACGCAGAATTCGCAGTCTTTTGTTTTTTTTAAAGCAAGTAATTTATTTGTCGACTTTAAATTTATTATGAAGTTGCTTTCAATTTTGTGAAATGCATATCAATTGTTGATTGATATTCTTTAAATTAGTTATAGAAGTGTGCATTTTCGCTTATACATATGTATGTATGTACATAAGTATGTATCAAATAAGCACTTCATTCAAAATTGTCAGCTGCATCCAAGTACTTAAGGTGCTGTTAGACTGGGCAACGCAGGCGATTTTTGCTATGATTTTTGCTATGCTTTCCCGTTTAAATACGAAAAAAAACACTTTTTGATAATTTGTAGAAATGACTTTCCCGCGCTATCCGATTTTTGGTTAAATTGTGTAAAATAATAAAAAATGTTAGAAAAAATTTTATAAATACAGTACATCTAATTATTTTAAAATTCTGAATGGAAGTACTCAAATATTAATATAGGTTTTAGACTATAACCATCTTAATTCAATTTTAATTTTTAGTAAATTCTTCAAGTCATAAATTTTTTTGTACGCATTACAACGTGTGACATCACAGTTAAATGTAAATGTAATTTCCTCTTTTAAAAAGTGTTTGAAAATTGTCGATTTTCAGAAATCAAAACCTGCTTTCGAAATTCACTTTACATGCAAGGTGCAACTGCTGCTGCAATCAGTTTTAGAAGCTCTAGGATTTGACGATTTTTTTCAAAATTGCCTGTACTTGCCACCCCTAACAGTTACTTCACACTCTAAACGTACGAGTACATACATACATACATAAGTACATACGTTTGTATGTATGTATGTATGTATATTAAAGCCCAAGTGTTGACTGACATTTGATTGTGGCTTATCAGTATAAATTTATTTAT
>NW_016201970.1:0-2419 GCF_001687245.7 Rhagoletis zephyria | reverse complement strand
AGCCGCTACAACAACAACAACAACAACCAGTTAGAACTCCCATCACTAGTGAGAAGTGTTCCTGGCTTAAAGCATAAACAGACGGCAGTGTTGATCAGGATCAACTCGGAATTAACTGCTACGCTGGAGTCTGTTTAAGCATTTAGACTGAAGCGGTTCCTGGACCGCCCTCGGTTTACACATGGTCAAAAGGACTTTGCCACCTTGCATGCCAAGAACTTCGCCCAACGCCCGCTGAGCTGATCAAATTCCCACGGTCCAGCTCCTCGACCGTGCATTTTCCAGTGATTTCACTGTAACCCGGAACCCAGAGCCAAGAGCCTACCACTAGTTGCAGCACAACATTTAATAACCTAGCACCAATTACACCGATAAGCGATGGTATAGTATTCATCAATGATCAACTGGCTGTTATAGAAGAAATTAAAGAGGCTCCGAACAAGGTCAATGGTACTTACCTGGTTGTGTTCAACGATCGTGTGAAAATCAATGGTACGATATTTTCAATGAAAATTCAGGGGGGCCTGAAGCTGCAATTTAAAGGGCTTCCGCAGCATACTGAGAAACGGAGTGGTTTTTACCTCCATCATGTACGTAAATTAGCAAACCCTTCTACACATCAATAATCTGCTACGAACAGTTGTACAAGGCCGCATTGCAGGCTAGAAAATGATTGGAAGTTTCGTTTTTAGACTCACATAAAACAAACACCCAGGCAGCCGAAATAACTTGTTTAACACTTAAACAACGAACCGTTTAATTTATATGTATAAGCAGTTGACTGTAAACGATCCAAAGAATGTATCCACTTTAACTTTTAGGAATTCAAATTTTTTATAACTTATTACTCTCAAAGTATTCCGGATGTGCTTTCTTCGCTGTTTCTATGTCGTCGACGGCCTTAACGTATGGAGTTCGGCCAGTATTTACTTTGAACATTACATATAATTCGTCTGCTGTCATAGTTTTGTCGTGCTTGCGTTGCATATGTGTAATAAAACTGTTAAAAAGATTATTTTATTAATCGAATAGGTTTTCAAAGATTTTTTAAAAAACTTACTATTCACGCTTCACGCTTCCATAATTGCAAATATTGCATTTATATGGCATTAAGCCAGTATGTTCAAATGAATGTTTTCTTAACGATGTGCCAGTTTTGAACTCTTTGCCGCATACATTACATATTCGCTTAATATTAGCATGTTTTTGCAAATGGTATGTGAGACGGACTTTAATTCTGAATCGACGATCACATAAATGGCAGGCATATGGTAATTCGCCTGTATGAACTCGCATATGTACCTTAAGTTCACTTTTATCGACAAATGTCTTATCACATACAGTGCATGGAACTTTGCGTTCCTTCGAATGTAATAACATGTGGCGCTTAAGTTGAGGTTTGCTCTTATATGAATCACCACATATGTCGCAATGAAAATTTCGCTCGTTACTGTGTACAGTGTCGATATGTTTTCTTATATAATCCGCATCGAATTTCTTCTGACAAATTGGACATTCCTTAAGTTGAGCTTTTATATTTAGATGCTGTTTTCTTTCGTGCGTTTCCAACGCAAGATACGTAGATAACACACGCGCTTAAAAATTATTAAAAAGATATTATAACACAAGTACATATTTTTATACGCATATTGAGGTGGTGTCAAACAGATGCGATACTAACGGTGCGATACGATATCGTATTTGATGCGATAACGTTAAAAAGCAAAGGCCCGCAAACATGTGCGATATTATTTACACTGCGGTGCTTCATATTTCTTATGGCAATCTTTTATATTCCGAATACTTCAAATCAGGACTTCTGGAGCAAAGGAGCAAAGAATTTTAGCTGGAGGGGAGCTGGAACAAGTCTCCGATAGCAACTCCGCTTTCACATACAAGTCGTACGTGCGCAGCTAATGAACTGTTCCCAGCAAAAAATGGTGTAAGCAGTTGTAAGAAATAAGCGATACGCTAGCAGCGCTGCTTGCAGCGTTTCTATACTCCATCTGATGCCTTATTATAAGGGATTATGTAAGCCTTATTTTATTTGACCTATAAGACTTAAGGTCTGATTATGCATACTTCGCACAACTTCGCATAAACTTTTAACTGTAATTTCGGAATTATTTTGTATGTATTCCATAACCCAAATTAGCAGAACTTGGCGATCTGTTGAGTTTAGATTTTGCTTCACATTTTATTAAGATACATTTTCATTGCACTGGTACAAATGGTTGTGCGAAATTATGCGAATANAGAGCGAACCTCATGAACCGACGACATCAACGCAGCGAAATGTGGTGTTAATTCAAATTCAACATTTGAAAGCACATTTACACATATGGCTGTAGATCATAGATGGGCACACCAATAGTCTCATTTTGTCATGGTATTCGTGAATCGCGCTGAGTAACAGTTG
>NW_016201969.1:0-2419 GCF_001687245.7 Rhagoletis zephyria | reverse complement strand
TATAGCAGTAACGTAATGTACCACTTGGTACCCCAAAATAAATTGAGGAGGTTCAAGCATTTCACCATCTCTATTACTACGACTGGTGTTTAAGTCATCTTGACTACAAGTCTGGTAAGTGGTTAGTTGATTTCACTTACTGAGGTTTGTTTGGGTTTCAGAAGGTCTTTTTCCTTTTTTAGCTAACCGCAGCCACACAATCACCTGGTTTAGTTTATAGGTCATTTGTAACAGCTTAAGTAAATCCACCTATGTTGGTAATATGTTCAGTAAGTGGAGGTTATATTTTTAGAGTTGTTTGTAATGGAGATTATTGACATCATCGAGCCATATCCCTTATTTCTTCTCGCCCCACCACAAGCACAAACTGTCATCACCCCCATTTTTGAAGCTATTTATTTTATTAGTTTTGCTAAGAAAAAAAGGATCTCTATTTTTCTGTATTTCATACTTTTTATATATTTAGACAAATTCAAAATACAAAGCCACGTACATACGTAACTGACACTAACAGCAAAACCGGCAAAGCTCCCCCGCCTGCTGGCTATCTTTAGCTTCTTTATCAATCTACTCCCCTTTTTTTGGGTTCCAGCATCGTTTTATTTTATGCATCGTAAAATTTTATTTTGTAAAAATACAATTTTCCAGTTTTCCTTATTTCTGCTTGTCTTCATTTGTGTTGGTGTCTGTGCAACTAAATATATTTATTTTAGTATAAGTAAATATGTTTAGTTTTTTGCTATTCTTGGGGCTCTCTTTGCGTTTGGCATCAGAGTATTATAATAATTTCTTATATATTTGGTGAAATAAACTAGCATATTACTTTCACTAAAGAGGAATTTATATTGCATTTGCGACATTACGAGTATTATGAAATAAATCGTCTCTCCTTTTGTGGAGAAAGACAAATCATAAGAATTTAATATGTACATAAATTTGCATACATACATTTTCTTTTGAATATGTTTAGTATTTTTTCAGTATTTTTGCTGGTTTCGATGTTTTTGTTTTGTCTTTTTGGACCGAAACCCAAATCCACTACCCCGATTAATAAGCCGCAAAGAAACAAAATGAAACGAATAGCAAACGACTCGATGCGGTATGGCAATTATGAAGGAGGAATAGCTCTAAGGCTTCGTTTCACCAGATTCGTTTAAGTGGAAATAAATTTAAATTTAATTTTTCGTTTAATTCTCAAAATAGAAAAAGACTCAAATGCGGTATGGCAATTATGAAGGATTCGTATCACCAGATTCGTTTAAGTGGAAATAAATTTAAATTTAATTCTCAATAATTTATTTTTTTTTTTTCGCTGTCAATAATCTTTTTATTTAAGTGAGTTAACATAGGGCAGCACCGAGCTAAAAGTAGTAGTAAAAGCAAGGCTGCATGCAGAAAGAAACTAGTTTGTGTATATTAATCAGCTGATTAAATTTTATTTAAATAGAGAACATATGTTATTTACTTAAATCAAAATTAAAAACAAATTAGAATTGATTGGTGAAACCAAAAATTTGAAAATTAAAATAATTTGTGCTGAAATGATCTGGTAAAACGCAGCCAAAAATTTAAAGTTAAATTAAATTAAATTAAATTTTTTTTTCAATCACCTCAATATGGATTTCAGGGACCTGTTATGCCTTTTAAAAAACAAAAATCGATAAATATAAAATCTATAATATACATAAAAAATTCTTTCCGCCTGACTTCTGGAATTGAAATTTCAAAAATAAGTAACTGTTATTTTCAATCCGTAAGGTATCAAATGAAAGTGCTTGACAAGTAGAATACTGTGCATATAGTGAAACCAAGGTGTCGAGCCTTCTTTTTTGAATAGAATGCACTTTTTAAGTTTTTCATTTTTTTATCCCTTTCGTATAAAATTTTTTCTCGGGGTTCTTAAAATAGGCACTTGTTTCGGTAAAAACCTCTTCACTCAACTAAAATCTCTTACTGCTGAGCTATTTCGCAGTTTGTAAATAAAAAAAGCTAAATCGTGGGGAATGTGAAGGATGTGGAGTATTTTATTAGCTATGAGGAAAATTTAAAAATTACTAACTTATCAAGCTGCCCTCGTAATTATTTCCATCTAAGTTAACAATGATGTAAAGACGAATTCTGTTATTTCAAGCACAACAGTCGGCAACAGCGAGTTTAGTTTTTATAATCTTTCGCTTAGATAAACAAATACGAATCAATATAAAACTGAGGTATCTTTATAAACATTTTAAAAACTTTAAACTTACCTTAAATTGCTGTAAACTATTGCTGATAATCCGTTGTTGCTGTACTAATACGCTTTTAAAATTGAGTTACATTAAACCATAAATCTTCAATTTATTGCCGCACAAATGAATGTTTTAAGGAGTTTTTTTTTATTAGAATATTGTTGTTATTGATAACTTAATTATTGATTTTA
>NW_016201968.1:0-2419 GCF_001687245.7 Rhagoletis zephyria | reverse complement strand
TGAAGATGAAGATGAAGATGAAGATGAAGATGATGATGATGGTGATGATTTGTTTTTGTTGTTTTATGGCCTCATAACAATTATATTCAACAGTTTTTATTGAGCTTGGAGCCGATTTTAATGTGGAAAAGCAACAACAATTTGACAAAATGATAGAAGTGATAGCTATATCGGAAATCACCACATTTTCTCATCAGAATTCTTTCAGTGGGATTCGAACCGACGATCCTACTGACTCAGCTAGTTGTTTACGCACTGTGCTAAGTTCGCCTTGTGAATTCTTGTTGCTTTTTCCAATATTTCATTGGTTAAGCCAACTTAAATCAAGCTCGGCTATTCCGTTGCAATTCACATTTGATCATGTGGTTGTTGGTTTTGTTGGTTTTTGTTAATATTTCTATTATTAGAATGTCACACCAACTTGAAAAATGGTATGCAGACATATCAATGGTAGGTGCTTATAGAAGGGTACGTTTACCTTTGTAAAAGGGGGCGAGGCACATCTCATAGGCGTGGAATTTTTTATCAGCTATAACTTCGAAACCACAAGTCACACGAATTTGACATTTGTTATGCGGACATATCAATGATAGGTGCTTAGAGGAGGGTATATATAAACGAGTTTGTAAAAGGGGGCGAGGCACATCTCATAGGCGTGGAATTTTTTATCAGCTATAACTTCGAAACCACAAGTCACACGAATTTGACATTTGTTATGCGGACATATCAATGATAGGTGCTTAGAGGAGGGTATATATAAACGAGTTTGTAAAAGGGGGCGTGGCACATTTTGTATCTGCTATAATTTTTATCAGCTATTACTTCGGAGCCATATGTCGCATTAACTTTAAATTTGGTATGTNTATAAACGAGTTTGTAAAAGGGGGCGTGGCACATTTTGTATCTGCTATAATTTTTATCAGCTATTACTTCGGAGCCATATGTCGCATTAACTTTAAATTTGGTATGTAGATAAATATAAATGAGTTTGTAAAAGATGGCGTGGCAAATCCCATAGGCGTGGAAATTTTTATCAGCTATAACTTCAAAACCATAAGTCGCATGAAATTAAAATTTGGTATGCAAACATATCTATGGTAGGTTCTTATAGTGAGGTGTATATGAATGAGTTTATATAAGGGGCGTGGCACATCCCATAGGCGTGGAATTTTTAACCAGCCATAAATTGGAAACCATAAGTCACATGAACCTGAAAGTTGGTATGCAGACATATGTATGGGAGGTGTTTAGAATAAAGTATACATAAATGTGTTTGTAAAAGGAGTATATATAATTATTCAACTATTAGACCACTCGGATATTTAAAACTGTGTTTTTTTGAAACCTTACAGTCTTTAGACCATTTTGAAATGGAAGGATTAAGTCATTTTATTGATCCCACGATGCTGTTAAACGAAATATTTTCATGTACAATGAATAAAACTACTTCTGAAATAACTTCGGAAGTTCAGAGTTCTAATAATTTACAATATTTTTTAGTAATAAAAAAGATGACTGAAGTTGATTATAGCTTTTTTAATATTATTCCTAACATTCGCGTTCGCATTCGCACATTCGCATTCCGAAAACTCGCATTCGCATTCGTCAATGTGAAAAATATGACATTCGAAACATCGCTAGTACATAGATATGTATGTACAGCTATTTATATGATCCCAATATATTTTGTGTTTGGATAATATGGCAGATATTAATTAGACGCTTGGTCTTTATTCTAAGCCTAGTAAGAAGTTTTGATCACCTTTGATTCGTCTGCTACATGCGGTCAAAAATGGTCCACATGTTTTTTGTCTTTTTGAACCAATATTTTTCAAGCCAGATTCATACTCAGCGATGAAACCTCTATATNAATGGAAGGATTAAGTCATTTTATTGATCCCACGATGCTGTTAAACGAAATATTTTCATGTACAATGAATAAAACTACTTCTGAAATAACTTCGGAAGTTCAGAGTTCTAATAATTTACAATATTTTTTAGTAATAAAAAAGATGACTGAAGTTGATTATAGCTTTTTTAATATTATTCCTAACATTCGCGTTCGCATTCGCACATTCGCATTCCGAAAACTCGCATTCGCATTCGTCAATGTGAAAAATATGACATTCGAAACATCGCTAGTACATAGATATGTATGTACAGCTATTTATATGATCCCAATATATTTCGTGTTTGGATAATATGGCAGATATTAATTAGAGGCTTGGTCTTTATTCTAAGCCTAGTAAGAAGTTTTGATCACCTTTGGTTCGTCTGCTACATGCGGTCAAAAATGGTCCACATGTTTTTTGTCTTTTTGAACCAATATTTTTCAAGCCAGATTCATACTCAGCTATGAAACCTCTATACCACAAACCTAGACCTATGCTTGAATCGTTCTGAGTGTCGGCATGTGTTT
>NW_016201967.1:0-2419 GCF_001687245.7 Rhagoletis zephyria | reverse complement strand
TAAATGAAATGAACGACACTATAAATGACATGTGGTTGGAGAGATTGCATGAAGTGAACAGAAATCTTGAAAATCCTGAATATGTTACTATAGTTGGAGACAATCAACCCTCAGCTGAAGAAATAAGGCAAGGACTATGCAATTATTTTAGTGAGTACAATTTTTATTTGTTCATTTAATTCATTTTCATTTATTTTTTATTTACAGTGAATCAACCAAATGACCTCGTGTTGTTTGTTTTAAATATTAGTAATGTTTTTAGAGCTAAATTTCTTTTGTTATTTATCTATAAAAATACCGTCCAAGCTTTAACCAAAACCTTAAAAATCACTTGGGGNGGTCCAAGCTTTAACCAAAACTTTAAATAAATGCTTAGAGAAGTTAAAACCACAACCAACTATTTTTTAACACTGCGAAAATTCATAATATGACTTTGATGGTACTTTGCGAACCATTTTAATATATTTCTTAGGCGTTTAAAGTTTACGACATACAACAATACGACACTAACGACACCGTTGTGAATCCCCCAAGTGATTTTTAAGGTTTTGGTTAAAGCTTGGACGGTATTTTTATAGATAAATAACAAAAGAAATTTAGCTCGAAAAACATTACTAATATTTAAAAAAAAAAATCAACACGTGGTCATTGGGTTGAGGCACTGTATATACTTTTTGTTAGTTAATAACTGCACTTGAGTCATAGGCAAAAAAAGGGATTTTTCCGTTTTTCGAAATTAGCCTCCGAAATCGAGATATGGGCCTTCGAAGTTCGAAATAGGACCTTTGGTAAAAAATTATATTAAATTATTGCATTATGTAAATAACTAAAAACTTAAAAATATAGGCGCAGTCCACCTTTAATTTAAATGGTATATAAATTTTTTTGTGCAGACCTATATTACAGGTGCTATAAGGGGTCAAAGTTCAGGTCTTCGAAAAATTAATTTCCTTATATTGCAAACAATTTTGAACTGATTTAAAAAAAATATATATTGTTGTAAAGGTGATTAAATCCGCTTTCTTTCGACATGCATATTTGTATACTTCGTATATAAAAATTTTAGAAAAAACACATTTAAATGAAAAAATACCTTTTTTTTATAAAAAAAACTTATTTTAAACAAAAAAATTACTAACCGATTTTTAGAAATATGCATATCAGAAGAAAGGGGATTTAATCACCTTTACAGCGATACCAATTGTTTATATACGAAGTATACAAATATGCATATCTAAAGAAAGCGCATTTAATAAATTTTACAACGATGTGAATCTTTTTAAAATCGGTTCAAAATTGTCTGAAATATTAAGTTTTCCATTTTTCGATGATCTGACCTTTGACCCGTTATAGCACCTGTAATATAAGTTTTCACAAAAAAATTATATATCATATAAATGAGAGCAAAAGGCGGACCATGTCTGCATTTTTACTTTTTTGCGTTTTACATGCAATAATTAAAAATAATTTTTTACCAAAGGTCCAATTTCGAACTTCGAAGGCCCATATCTCGATTTCGAAGGCTAACTTCGAAAAACGGAGAACTAACTTTTTTACTTATGACTCAATCTCTTTAAAAAAGTTGGTTTGGTCCAATACCCAGCCGAGTGCTGTACAATGTTATTAATTTCTATTTAAAAATGATAAAATGCCAACTTTTAACTCCTTGTTATCATTGGATATCTCCCTCAGTGTGTCAGCTTTGTCTTTTTCTATCTTCATCCACTCTTTTTCATTTTCCTCACTCCTCTGAATATGTTGGCTTATCTCCGCTGACAACCCATCAAATTTTTCTAATACTTTCTTTTGTAAAGTGCCTATTGCTTTCTTTCTTTTAGGCTCAACCGCAGAAGCTGAGCTGCTAGGCATTGGTGATGATGGTGATGATAGCGGGGGTGACGATGTGGTTGGCAGAGGAGTGAGAGGTGATGCCAGTGGTGAGGAAAATGTTGGGCTGAGTGATGACGGCAATACTGGGGTCAGTGGTGATGGCTGGTATGCTATATCGGCTTCTGTTTAAAAGAAAAAAAACACAAATAAGAATGAAATAATTAAAATCAGCATTAAATAAATACATATGTACATATGTGCTTGTATCGAAGTTAAAAAGATAGGGAACGGTTTAGTTATTTGTACAACAATTTTGGGTTGATGTGCAAAACGCGTGACCCGAATAAAAAAAAACCGAGCTGAGCTGTCAAACGCAAAAAGTATCCACGAATTATCTCTGCAAAAGGTGTTCAGCCCCTCTTCTTCGGCAACACTGAAAGGATAATTGTACTTAGTGAGGATTATAATCCTTTCGCAAAAAATCGCAATTTCCCCTATGTTTAAACAGCTCCCAAGGGGTCTGTGGGGGGATGGGTTACCTTTAGTAAAGCGCTTTCCATCCTCTTTCGTTTAGGGTGGTTTGGGGTGC
>NW_016201966.1:0-2419 GCF_001687245.7 Rhagoletis zephyria | reverse complement strand
GCATTAAAACACACAATTAACTTTTATCGAACATTTTCGGCGAATAAACACTCCCTACAACAATCAACTGCCAGACAAGGCAGGGGCAGTGCATGCATACGTATAGGTGGTTTAGCAGTGCGACGGGGTGTGGGCTGAATAGTGAGGAAGAACAACAAGAAACACTTGCACCCACGCTGCGACTGTCAGTGGCGAATGTGAGTGAACTGCGAAAATTGCCAACCGCGCACATTGAGCCAATTTATTTAGCTTTTTCATTTAGTGCTGTGTAAAAGGGGCGGAAAGCAGTGCAAATGTGGTGGGGGCAGTACATTGCATTGCAGTTTTTCATTGCGCACACTCACACAATAAGCACTTAAATATGTACACAGATATGTGAGTAATTTGGTCAGTACCTACATACATACATATGTGGCATTACCACTGACATCATTGCAACCAGCAAACGTAGTAGAACTGCTGATGTATAAAACAGCAATGGGTAAGTAAGCAACAACAACAGCAACTAAATATCGAGCAAGCTAGCTAATAGCAAGCAAAGCTGTCGAAATTTAGTGCATTTTAAGGATTGCAAACCCTTCTCGACTGCGAAAAAAAATAATTATCTGGTGCAAATACTTACTACCAGCGCAGCAATGATTAAAAAATCGAGTGTTGTATTTGCATTGCACTATGCCACTCAGCCAAGAAACGAAATACATGGAAAGCATTTAGAAAATTAATTTTGCGAAACAGTGAAACCCTTTAAAAAATGTGTGTTTTGGAAAAATTCACTAAATGTTCTGGTTTTTAACTCTTGGTGAAAAATAGGAATGCCACTGAGTTCCCTCTACTCTACAAGATTCCATGCCATTCTCATAAGTAATTAGGCGGTGACAATCGGAATGAATTCCTATTCTCATAAGAATTATTCTCATCGTTTACCAAAACCTTAAAATAGTCAACATGGTCCCAGCTCTCTCCACCACTACTTCTTTCATAATTTGAAGCACCCCAAGGAAAATTCCAAAAATCCAAATACACTTTAACTATTCAACTATTAGAGTGTTTGGGCTCATTAAAATTTTAACTTGTTTCTATATAAATAGATAACGCGCCAAAGAGTATGCAATACTTAAAGTATTAGCATATTCTTTCACTAGTCAACATAGCATAAGTTGGGACTTCTCAAACGGCGTGGAAATAGTATATTGAAATAATAAGTTCGCTTACTACTCTAGTCATTCGAATTTCATCAAGCTGTTCTAAAGAGACTTCTGCTATGTAGTATCTGACTCAAATATCCTTAGAGTACGCATGTTGTCTGGCGAGTTTCTCATTGCATTTATCGGCCTTTGAGTCAGTCAAAGTAGTAAGCTGTTCCCTATAGAGAACTGAAATTCCAGCAACTAAGGTCCTTACTATGCCTCAACTTCAGTATACTAGGCAGCATATTCCACAGACTCAGGCTGCTCTTTCAGTATTCGAGAGAAAGATTTTACGGAAGATTTACGGGCCTTAACGCATTAGCGACGGCGAGCACCGCAGGAACGATAAGCTGTATGAGCTTAACAACGAAATGGACATAGTGCAGCTGGCTTGGCCATGACGTTCGAATGGACACCGACGCTCTAGCTCTGAAAGTATTCAACTCTGAAACCGTTGGTGATAACAAAGAAAGAGGTAAGCGCCACTGCGATGGAAAGATCAAATGGAGAACCACTTGGCTTCACTTGGCATTTCCAATTGGCGTCAATTGGCACAGAAGAGAAACGACTAACGTGCTTGATTTAACTCGGCCAAAATCGCTTAGAGCCATACCTAAATAAGCGCGTCAAGCGTTGGGCCTGTCGGTCTCTCTTCTTCTAGCGTATATAAATTTAATGCGTCAGAGAGAGATAAAGATACAAGCGAAACGCTCAACGCGCTAATTTAGGTACGGCTGTTAGGCGGTTAGANGAACGCCAAAGAAGAAGAAGAATTTTCGCAGACTGCCGAAAGTGGCTTTTCAAATAATCTATGCACTATCCGCATAGTTCGTTAGTATTCGTTTGTCCTGAGCTGAAAATCGTAACAGTGTTTTGTTGGTGCATCCTTTCAGACTTCACAAAAGTAAGGGTATTTCGCCGAGATTAGCTCTTCCACAAATTTCGGCTTAGGAATCATAGTAACCTACCTGTTGTGCATTAAGATTATTCCAAAAGGAAGAGACGAATTGACTTAAAATATTGGCAAATCCACCAGTACGGCCCAAAACTGTTTGCTGAAAATTTTTTCAGACTCCCTAGATGGTATTTTTAAAAGCACCTAGTTGGGGACTTTCCTACTTTGTGCTGCCTAGAATTTGCAGACCATTCAATATTTGCTGGTAACGTGTTGTTTCCACAGGGCAAGGAAGATAACTGTTATTTGAGTGAGTTTAACAGAGGATCTCTTACAA
>NW_016201965.1:0-2419 GCF_001687245.7 Rhagoletis zephyria | reverse complement strand
AAAATTTAATAGTAAAAATAATAATGAATAAACAAATTAAATATTAGGATTAAAACAGGAGCTTATACATACAAACCTGTTTCAAACATGGCATACTAGCAAACAGAAAAGTCAAATGCAAATTTGTTGCTCATACGACCTGTACATCTGTCGTGTGCGTAATCCTGCCCCTGCCCAACAAAAATAACTTTTGTATGCCAAAACCACTATGCAATAAATACCAGCACACAGTCAAACAAATGAAAATGTACCAGGCAGTGTAAAGACAGCAACAGCAACACCAACACCAGCAACAGCGACCGCAACTGCGACCGCGGCAGAGCGGAAATCAACAGTTGTCGGTTCTGTTGTACTCGGTTGACTTTTGAACCACCTTACCAATACTATTGCCACAAACCGAGGCTTGCTGCAAACCGAAAATGCTGCGCTACGCCAATTGTAGTTGTTGCAAAACAACTGTTGTATGTGTTATGTGTATATTAGTGTGTTAAGTGCACGTAAATATGTCACAATTTCCGTCGACACGAAGTCAAATGAAAGCGAAATCACTGGTAGGGCTCCTGTCTTTCACTGTTGTTGCTGCTGATGGACATATTTATGTATATACATACATACGTATACAGATAAATATATGTAAATACATAAATACATAAGTACTACACATGTATAAATGTACCTATGTATGCATATCTGAAAAAGGGGCAAAATGATTGGTATTGATCACGTACAATGCGATGGCGCCGACAACGACAGGCCTGACATTTGCAAAAATTTCGTAAACAAAGGCAAGCAAATGTTGTTAGTGGTTTTGTGCATACCGAACTTTCGGCGGCAATTTTTTCTTTTTATTTATGTTTAGGTATTTGTGTATATGGTGGGTGTGCGTAGTTTACCATCGTACACACCCTCTATAACAAAAAAAAAAAAAAAAAANTTGGTTGCTTCCAAGATGTACTAATAGCACGGTTCTTTACCCTCTAAGAAAGTAGTTCCAAAAACATGGATATGGCTTTTATACAGGCGTGAAACCCAGCAAGAACGGTTCTGTTAGAATGCGTTTTCGCCTGAGGAGGTTATTGTTGAGTTGGAGAGTTTTGTAGAGTCTTTTCATACAGAAATTAAAAGTACTTAAAATTTCTCATGAAGAAATTAGTACCTAAAAAGGCATTCTTTTCGAAACCACATTCTGCTCGGTCCGACTGGGTACGTATATATGTATGTATGTATGTGTTCGTGTATATGGCTTTGAGTGCTCACAGAAAATGTTGGGATACCCACAATTTAACGCTTAAAGTACAGGTATTCATTGCTACATTTGTGTATGTGATTTTTGATGCTCTTGACTTTTGTGTTCATTAAATGCACTTTAGCTTTATTGAATAGCATTTATAAAAATCTGTGGTTTTGGAAACAATTTTTTTTTACATACATATGTATGCATAATAACCTCAAATACATTTATCTGAAAAGTACATTTTTTTGTAAACAATCTAATACATATTTTCTCGTTCATAAATTTTATGTAAATATCCACTTTTTAATTTATATTCTCTGAAAACCATCTTTTTCGTTTTAATTCATTTAATATTAAGGGGTTTTATACCCTTTATTATTTTCCTATATAAAAACAAACTATCCTTAAACAACTGCACTGTTTTTTTTTGTATCTGAACTTGATTTGACTAGAAATTAATTATTTTTAAATGCAATATTTTTTTTATAAATCTTAAATATATATTTTAAATTGCATTTTTATATACATTTTTTATATTTTACAACTTTTTTTAATTAAAAAAAATAACAAATTAAATTAAATTAACTTTTTTATTTAATTAAAAAATATTGTTTTTTATGTTTTTTATCCATTAATAAAAAAAAAAATGCTAATAAAAAAATTTCACCGGCGAATTCAGCCGCTCTATATCATTATCAGACAAGACGCCTTTGTCTGTCTTGGAAAAATTTCTTTACGGTTTTTTTTATATATTTTCTATGGACTATGTATGTATGTGTGCTAAATATGTTTGTGCATATGTGAACTTTTTCTTTTGCGCCTTAATGGATTCAATCACACGAGGGGCCATTAGTAATATGCTATATCCATTACGTTGGGCACAAGTCACAGACAATAGAAAGGCATATGTATGAGAGCTATTATCAAAAAGTAATGTCGCAAACAACTTTTATTCTTTGTGTGCGTAAATGGTTAGCCTACTCAAAAAAACTTTAGGCAATCATGCAAATGTAAACACCAAGAACTGCTTATTTAGCTACTATGATTTTACGAAGCGCCATTGAGTGCTAAAGCGCCACTTGCTACCGACACCATGTATCATGCCCGACACTATATTAATTTCGTTAGCCACTACGCTTTCATCACAAACTAGCATTCCATTACTTTACTCTACTTGGACTTGGA
>NW_016201964.1:0-2419 GCF_001687245.7 Rhagoletis zephyria | reverse complement strand
ATATATATATATATATATATGTTTGTAATTTTTACGTACTATATAGTACATACAATTTTATGCTCATAAACATAGGTGCTTCCATGTATGCGTCTATTTAGTATTTAAGCATCCACTCGCTGCGCCAACTTGTGGGTTTTCCAACTGTCTGCTACATTACCGATGCGAACACACGAAATGGCAGGCAGTAAACAATAGCAAAATCCAACCGTCATCAACTGTGGCTTGGTTAAGGCCACAGCAATCAACAGCGGGAAAAGTAACTTGTAGCTACAGCCAGGTAACCATGTCCTCCAAGCAAACAACCGGAAAAACAACCAGAAATCATCCGCGAGGCAAACCCAACCAGACTCATGGCTGGACTGACGTTGTGATGGGGCTTGCCGATGCCTATGGCCATGTATGGCAAAACTGATGCTGCAGAAGATATGTACAAATTGTACAGCGTCTGCAACTAGGGAATCCAAACCCGTAAATGTGGGGTTCCGCACCATTTTTTCGGGATCGGAAATGAGGGATTGCACATGCGGGATCCGCGGGATTTGCGGGAGTACAGAGAGTTGTGAACGGGATCGCCAAAATGTTCGTCGTGCATGGCTGTATTAAATATACATCATTTTATAATCCAGTAGATAATTTCAGGAGTTAAAAGCCCTTCCGAAAGGCCTCCCTGAGAGTCAAGAGACCTTCCACTCTACATTCTTGTCTCCTTTCTTTTTTGTATGGAGTGGCATAAATTGAAATGCTTCTTCTTTCGCTAATCATAGAAGGCCTTCCAGAAGGGCTTTTATAGGACGTACTTCGAAAAGCCTTTTGGAGGAGTTTATTCAAAGTTGCTTCTTTAATTTATAAAGATCATACCTCCTTAAAGCATTTGCTTAAGGTTTATGTATATCAAATATGTGCAATTGAAACTTAAAATGTATATTGAAATTTATTTGTAATGCCAAATACAAATTTATGCACTCGCGTAAATTGTAAATGGATAAGCCTTTCTGCTGGGAAGCATTTTTCAGCCCATCATAGGTAAGCCTTTTGGAATGGCTTCACTCAAGAAGGCCTATCTAAATTATCTTCTGGGAAATCATATACGACGCGGGAAACTTTCGCCCTATGTTTTGAGGTTAGAAGAAAATCCTGACGTGATGGAGCAACCGGACTTCAGATTCGTACTCAGCGACCCCAAAAACATATAGAACACCTGGCTGGAAAACATTCGTGTTGATAACCAGCTTAAAATTTGTACACTTACCGATTTACATATGACCACATTATACAAGTTTAGAACAATCCGTTTCTAGCATAAAACACCATCCTCCTATCGATAAATAAGTGTACCAACGGAAAAATCGATTTTTTTTTAGTTTCCTTTCAGATGCTAAGTTTCGAATACATACTCATAACTCTGGTTATATTCCCTGCAAACCAAAGTTCCTGAAATCCTAGCGAAATCTTTAGGAGCATCTCATTACTGTAATAATTTTTTTACGAATCTTCAAAGAAAATTATGTATATGAAGTGAAGTAAAGAAAATTCTGAAAAAATTTTTCACACAGCGGCACAATTTTCATTGCTACCCCAATTTTCTTGCGAGATTTCGTAAAATAATCGTAATTTTAGAAAATTCGGCAGAAAAGATCCTTACTAATTCTTTAAAATTTCTCTACAATTCAGAATACTCTGAATTATAATTATTATAATTATAATACATTTTCTTCTGAAAAATACCCAACAGATATTGCGATTTTGACCATATACCTACGAAACTATGCATAATCACCAAAATCAAAAGCTCCTGAGATATGCCCATATCTGCAATAAAATAAGGTAAAAAAATAATTATGTAACGGGTGANGAAATGTCAAAGCATACTGAGCATCTTTCTCTTTGACACCATGTCTGAAATCCCACGTGATCTGTCAAATACTAATGCATGAAAATCCTAACCTCAAAAAAATCACCCGTTAGATTTTCTAAATCAACTGTTATTTTACATATAAATTTTGAATATAACTGTTTAAATTTGATGACCTCGATGATCACGCCGGCTTGCGGGACTGCGATTTTTATGCGAGATTGGATTCCCTATCTGCAACAATACCTTTCGCTGTGAATGTGGTGGCTGCGATTGAAATTGTGGCATTTGTGGCCATTTTACCTGAGCAGTGAGGTGAAGTCGAATACTCTGCAACGCAGCTGCCGAGGCTGCCGACGTTGGATCGGTGAATGTTGGGAAACAAAACAAAAGACAGACAAATAATAAAAACAGCAATTCAAAACAAAACTCAAAAGCAGCAACGAAACGTGTTATTCAAGCGCATTACTCGCATTATTGATGGGAGCGAAAGGAGACGGGCGGGAGGGCTGTGTTGATGAACGGTGCGGGATGTCTGCATTTTCATGTTGTTTACGAAAAGGT
>NW_016201962.1:0-2420 GCF_001687245.7 Rhagoletis zephyria | reverse complement strand
TGAAAAATCAATCATTTGCGACCAAAGAGCTCTGTTTCTCTTCAGGAGATAATAATAACACCCAATTATTATACTCTTTTCGATATAGCAAAATCCTAGGGGGTGAGAACGTTAAAATTCCTACTTTACTTATTTTGGACCACCCTAATGTACATACATATAAAAATATTAATAATTCATTTAGAGATATAAACTTTCGTCAAGACGAGAAATAAAATAAATCAAATGCTGCGGATGATATATACTTAATTGTGGCATAGCGTACACTGAGAAAAACCAAAAATTGGTTAATATTATTCAATTCAAACTTGAAAAGGAGTCAATGTGATTTTTGGTTAATATTAACAATGCCTTAGTTGATAATTTCAACAATAATTTGGTAATATTAACCACCCTTTTGTTTACATTAACCAAACTGTGGTTGTCGATTTTTTCGTTTGAATTCGTTTATGTTCTGCACTTCACAGGCGCTTTTTCATAATTCGGAGATATAAAGCAAAATTTTGTATTATCATTTTAAAACGTTGCCTCTGACGAGATTTGAAACCGCAACTTCTGCACTCCACATCCAATAAATTTTATGTTAGTTCAAGTTAAAAACGTCAAAATCTTAAATGAATTAGAGAATAATGAACATAAAATGAAATATTTAAGAAAATATTTTCAGTGCATTTTACGAACATATCTCAGTATTTACTGTGTATGTATATAAAGTAACTATATACAGGGTGTACAAAAAGTAGTACTGTAAACTTTATGAGATGGTATCCGGGTGGGGTCGAGCTGCCTGATTAGCAAATATTTTTCACGTAAAAGTGCCACCGTTTTTGAAATATTGATACTTTTTAATTAAGAAAAATATCGTGACTTTTTATATGTTTTTTTTACTGCATGTACAAACAAGGCTATACTTAGTAATTTGTTTCTGCAAAATATCTACTTCCATATTCAAACGCAATGTGGATCAAAGATATTAAGGAACCATTATAAAAATATTACTATTTTAGGATTTTGAACTTTTTGATATTTTCTTTCCCAAACTTGACTATCTGTGGTGAAAAAAATATACAGCTATAACTGCACACTTCATTAAAAAAAACGGCCCATTTTATAGAAAGGGATGGCGACAATAAAGTTAAAAAATTATATTCTGGGTTCGTGTCTAACAGCTGGTTTCACCAGCACTTTAAAGGGAAAATGTTTTTTTTCTGTCAATTTCCGTATAAAATAAAAAAAATTTTAAACCATTTTTCACTTAAATTGCTTTCGTGAAATTGGCTGTAAATCAGTAAAAGAAGATATTTATCGCAAGCGTCTTTTAGCAGAAATTGGTATATATGCGACAGCTAAGCCTATCTTGAGAAAATGCAACAACTTAAGTACTCAGCAGCTAGGAAAAATCCCGTTTAACTTTCGAATACTAAACGTGCCCAAACCTCACGAGATGTTTTTTGTTCTTCAGTGTCACTTCCCTCTTTCGCCAGAAGAAAAAGTGCTTAAGAAATGGAGTTCCAGAAACCAGTTCAATAAAAAATAAATCAATAAATTCAGCAATTTTAGCCTTAAAATGTTTATTTAGGCGTAAAAGTACCGAAATGACTTATTTTCTATTGTCACTCGAAAAAATCATAATTGTGTCTTTAATAACTTTGGGAAGTTTTCAATAAGAATGTTCATAATAGAGGCAATGGAAGTGAGCATCAAATACAACATATCTATGAAGTTTCAAGAGCGTGCCACCAAATAAACAAAATGGCGGAATGCAGAATATCTATCTCTCGCAGTTATTTTGTANTGTGATACAACGAGTGTGCCACCAAACGAAAAAGGATTACATTGAGTAAAAGATGGCTTACGATTTGAGAAACTAAAATTTCATTTTTACAATTTGTATCGGCACACCCGAAATTCATTATAAAATTGTTATATACATGAAAACTGTAGTATGTATGTGCATAAGGCATACTGTGTAAAAATCTTCCATGCCAATATTTATTTACTTTTAAATTATATGACTTTTAATTTAAGGCGTACGAGTAAACGTGTTAACTGACCGAGTATGGTGCTACGGGGCGTATACGTTACATACACAACTACGGGTATAATGAGCACGGGTGGGTTGTGTTTAGTTTTTTTGGTAGATATTTTTTACTTTCTCATTTAAATACAATTTCGTGGTGGAATCTTGTTCCTTATGCAAAACCGAATGCATATAACAAGTATATATATAGGTGAGATTATGCACTTACATGCATGTATTCTTTTCATTTCATAATCCAATTTTGGCTTTGTGTATACATTTTTAATCTTAGGAGTTTTCATGCCATAATAACCGTCAAACAATCATTATAACTACAAAATTTTAATTATCAACCTTGCTAAAAACGATTACCATTACCGGCGCACAGACTTTTTTCATA
>NW_016201961.1:0-2420 GCF_001687245.7 Rhagoletis zephyria | reverse complement strand
TGCTTTGGGTTTAAGTAAATTATTTGCTAAAGCTTTGAAACTAAATGCACGACGTGGAATGTATGTGTGTTTGTAGTTGCTTGTGTTTGCTAGTGAACCGTCAGCTAAGAAATTTAAATTCCTAGCTCAAGTAGATTTTAGCTTTTGGCAAAGAGCTGTACTGGCATAAATTTTCGTGGAAAGTACTTATATATTGTGTAGACTGTTTGTGGGTGTCACTAGAGTGCTAATACCATGGTGAAATCCTAGAATCTTCTCGAGAGATTTTCGGTTTTCGGAAGATTAACCATAGCCTTTCGAAAGTTTAAAATCTTTTGTAACATAATTGTTAATTCATGCAAATATCTTGAAAGCTTTTTTAGCTTTCGAAAAGCTATTTGAAAGTTCAGCTAACGAGGAGGTCTTATTTAGCGTTATTCTGTTTGTGTTATAACAATAAGGTTTCTAAAAGTTTTATTAGATATATATTTTGCTTTTAAAACAAAAAAAAATTAAAATAAAATGAAAATTAAATGCAAACAAACAAAAATAAATAAGACGTACCTAATGAAAAAAAAATAAAATAGGTTTTTAAAAATTAAATTAAATAAAAAAAAAAATTTTTTTTTTAACAATCAAAGGTAAAAATTTATTTTCGAAAAGGTCAAACTAGACAAATTCCCAAAGTTCAATGAAATTAAAACAAATAGATACATAGTTCACTTTTTAAAACAAAATCTCAAAAATAAATAAACAAGAAATTTAAAAAAGAAATACGTTACTAAAAATGAATGGAAAGTAAAGCAAATCTTTTTTAAAAAATCAAATTTTTTAACAGTTAAATTGATAAAAAAAACACAAACAATGTTTCTAAAAGTTAAGTAATTTAGAAGCAATTATGTATATATGAAAATGATTAAAATAATTTTCTAAAAATTTAATGAAATTAAAAAACATTAATTTTTTAACACAATAAAATTTAAAAATTTAAGCGAAATTAAATAGAAACTTAATGAAATTAAAAAAATATATTAATAATATAAGTAATCAAATAAATGTCTGGTTAAAACAACGAAATCTTAAAATTTAAATAGAAAACAGAAAAATTAAATTAAAGGAAAGAGTAAAAAAACAAAAAATAAAAATTATTTTCTAAAATTTCAAAATTGCCATTATTTCGAGTGTGTGCCCAAGGACAACAACTTATACTTCACTAGCCTATTGCCTCATATATTTCCGCTGCAAGCATGGGTTGCCTTGTGCTTTTTTTCACAAAAAACTTTAGAAAACCGTAGTAGAAAGCGTAGCAAATTTCTTAAGAACTGCGTACTGTCTGCAGGAAATTTGACTCAAGAAAATTTCTTGGCGATTTCTTGTACGTCATTTTATATGGAGTTTTTGCTTTTCTTGAGAGCTGCATACTGGCCTTAAGACCTCATAGTTTGACCCGAATATTCTGTTCTAAGGATTTATCCGTCCAGCGTCCTCTCCACATGGTTTGTCACACTGGTCGTCTTTTTTGTGACTTTTGTAGGGCACTCAATGATGATTTTATAGATTTAGACTTCGTAGCCTAACCGAGTTGTGAAATGTTGACAGCGCAGCAGCTGCAGATTTTTTTGATGTTTCCAATCAGCTTCCTGATGCGTTATTGATGTTAACCTCGACCAAGAGAAAGGCGAGGAAGTTTTTAAGATTGTGGGGGAACCCCAATGAACTTTAAAAAGCTGTAGCGTCTATATATATAATAATCCTGTTAAAGGATAGATACAGAGTTAGAGCGGCTCAAACTATTTATACTTTACACACTCTTGAGCGTTGCAAATGTGGTTGAAATGGAAAATAAATTGCTGTAGTCTTGTTTAATACTTCTATTTCTATGGACCAGCAATATGCTTCGAGGTTTACATATGTATATGTATATTTAGATATGCATTCTAGCAGCTTTCTCTTTATCCGTAAGTCAAAGCTAACAAGCTAAGTCAACAGCAACGTTGTATTGCTTAAGCACACAAATAAATAATTTCCCATATAAGAATTATTTATAGCAAACAAAAACGAATGGCATCTGATAAGACGGCAGGCAGGCAGCACAACACGAAGACCCAATCAAGTTGAGCTGTCAGTAGCTGGAGCAGCGGCAACAGCAGCCACCACCAGCACCACAGCCAATTGCTCAGCCGGCTGGTTTTGCAACTTTCAACGCTCTTCGACAGTCATTTGAGCTTATCTCCGCTGCAAGTACTAGCTTAGCGGCTACCAGTTACCAGCTAACCAATAGAGCTCTAGATTACCCATTTCCAGACAAATGTGCTGAGGCCATACAACACCACAAATATCCGACGCTTGCTGCCTGCTGCATTTTACATACTGCTGGTGCTTCCGTTACAGCGCAACCAACCAGCTGTTGGCCGCAAACTCATAAATTCGAAGTCACTGAC
>NW_016201960.1:0-2420 GCF_001687245.7 Rhagoletis zephyria | reverse complement strand
GAATTTATTTATTCTTTTGTGTAACACTTTTCATTCTGCAGAACCTCAGCGAAATGAAACAGCGGTCAATGGAAGCTCGAGCAGTGCCTCCGGTGAACAACAGCATAACCGTCGTCAAAAAGAAACTAAAAAGCACAAGTGTCAGCAGTGCAACAAAAGCTTTTATGATTCATCTACTCTCAAACGACACCAAGTGGTGCACACTGGTGTTCGAGTGCATACATGTACCGTTTGCTCCAAATCATTTACACAACTTGGTCATCTCAAAACACACCAANTCGCACAAATGCACAGTTTGCTCAAAATCATTCAAAATCAAAGGAGATCTCAAACGACACCGACTGGTGCACACTGGCGTCCGACCGCACAAATGCACAACCTGTTCCAAAACATTCACACAAATTGGTAGTCTCAAAACACACCAACTGATTCACACTGGCGTCCGACCGCACAAATGCACAGTGTGTTCCAAATCATTCACACAACTTGGTCATCTCCAAAGACACCAATTGGTGCACACTGGCATTCGGGGGCACAAATGCACAGTATGTTTTAAATCATTCACACAAAATAGCAGTCTCAAAAGGCACCAAAAAGTTCACAGCAACTTTAGACCATTTCAATGCTCCATTTGTCAACAAACTTTCAAATTGAAACGTGCTCTCAAATACCATCTTCAAGCTAAGCATTCACAGTAATACTACCTTACCTGCCCTCTTTATAACATAAACATTTGTAGTTTAAACCATTTTTTGTTTTCATTTCCACTGAACACTATTTGTAATCTATTTAGCAATTTGAAAAATAAAATCACTTTAAAAACATTTTTTATTTTTGCAATGATATTTGCAAACACTACTGACACCTGTTGCTAGTGAAAAACAGCAAGTCAACTGTTTAAAAATGTAAAGTAAAAAAACAGACAGTTTTTCAAAACCATCGATACCTGGACAACTGCAAAACAATCGAGCAAGGCACATGCACTTGGTTGGGCCCTAGGGACACGTGAGCTGCTGTGGAAAAAGAAAGAGAGAAGGAACACAGGCAGTGGGTTTGCTCAGTGGTATTTTTTTTATTTGAGCCCTTCATATCGTCCACGTTGTTTTCAACTTCTGAAGTTATTTTTATTTCTTTCCATTTGTTTTGTTGTTTGTCTAACCAGTTGCAGAGGAAAATGTCTGACACTGAGCAGCTGTTTGGAACTGACGGTGACATGTACGACGAGTTTGATTGTGATAATAATGATGAAGAAAATGGTGAAGAAGAAAATAAGGGAATAGTGGTGAAAGAAGAAGAGGATTCGGAGATTGAGAACGATGTTTTGGAAAGTGTCGATCAACCAGTAGGCAATGGTAAGTGGTAGGAAATTGATACTATTAACTTTACTAAAAAACTTTTTTTAAATCAACAGAATCAAAAATTAAAAATGAAAAGCCGACTGAAACTCAAATTAATATGTACGATGATGAGTATCGTTGGTTTATGAAAGACAATTTTCCTTCACCTAAAAATGTCAATGAAATGAATGAGACATTGAGTGAGAATGAAGAATCGGAAACTGACTCTGATGCCACTGAAACTGATGATGAGGATTATGAAGCAGTCAGTGGTGAGTGGGCAGTGGGTGAATTTATTTATTTTTTTGTGTAACACTTTTCATTCTGCAGAACCTCAGCCAACTGAAGCAGTGGTCAATGAAATTTCTAGCAGTTCATCAGAGGAACAACAAACAAACCCTCGACAAAGAACAGTCAAAAAGCACAAGTGTCAGCAGTGCAACAAAAGCTTTGATCGTCCATTTCATCTCAAAGAACACCAATCGGTGCATACTGGTGCTCGACCGTACAAATGCACAGTTTGCTCGAAATCATTCACACAAATTGGTAGTCTCGGACGACACCAACTGATTCACACTGGCGTCCGACCGCACAAATGCACAGTGTGTTCCAAATCATTCAAACTGATGAATCATCTTCAACAACACCAACTGGTGCACACTGGCGTTCGAGCATACAAATGCACAGTATGCTCCAAATCATTCACTCGAATTGGTAGTCTCAAAATTCACCTAAAAATTCACAAAAACTCTAGACCATTTTAATGCATTATTTGTCAGCAAACCTTCAAGCACAGACATGTTTTCAAAAGCCATCTTCATGCCAAGCATTCACAGTAAAGCTATCATACTTGCTTTTTTTAAAATATAAACATTTTTTGTTCAAATCATTTTTCTGATTTTCTTTCCACTGAGCACTATTTGTAATCTATTTAGCAATTTTAAAAATAAAATCATTTGATAAACATTTTTTTTATTTGCAATGGTATTTGCAAACACTACCGAAACCTGTGGCTGGTAAGCAACAGAAAGTATAAGCTGTTTAAAAAATTAAAGACAGTTTTTTAAAAAACTATCGATACCT
>NW_016201959.1:1313-2420 GCF_001687245.7 Rhagoletis zephyria | reverse complement strand
GACACTGCCAATTAGGATGACGCAGAAAGGAGGCCAAATCCATGCCGTCCTTGTTGAGGACGGTGGTGATGAAAATTAAGTTGGTGACAGCAGAGAAGACGGTGGTGATCTGCTCGATGGTCGCCGCAGTGTCCAGTTGCAGTCGGAGTTGGCCCAACTGCAGGACATTCCAAGGGTTGAAAGGGGTGGTGATCAGTGGGTAGTGAGGGAATGATGGCTCACCGTCAGCACAACTGTCCATGAGCGTCTGCATGGCTGGATAAGAGGCGAGGGAATAGAAGTTGAGATTATCTTTCAAATAGTATGGATTAAAATGGTAATCTAGTTTGGTGATGGCCAGTCTCTTCACGGTGCGATTTGCTGCTCTCACCAGAACGGCACTCCGGGGACTGGTCAGACTCGCCACCATCTGGTCATTTGCTGTCAACATCTTGAAGGTGGTGATGAGGACCAGGTCGGGAAGGGGGCGTCGAGGAGGCATCGGGTCTTCGGGTGGGTTGATCGGACTGAAAGCAAGTTGGGAGAGACCGAAGCACTTGCTGCTGTTGCTGTTGCTGAAACGCAAACTGTGAGCAGAAAGGGAAGAGAAAGAGAAGACTGAGACTGAACACGTGTCCTGCCAAATGTGCACAGGTGTTCAGAAGAAAGCGTTGAAGAAGTGAGTTTGTGGCCACTGACCGTTATCACCCTCCACAGTCATCTTATCATCTCATCTGACCATATTTCAACTGTTCAGTGAAGGCATTCATTACAATGCCGAATCACTGTATTGAACAAAGCATCCTGTGGGACAAGAGCAACTGCGCAAGGCAGGAAAAGGAGAGATCCAACAATCAACAACAATCTACAACGAGAACAGCAAAGCTGTATTACAGGGGAAAGGGGGCGTGTGTGCTCTTTGTACAGTAGAGGTGTGAGTGTGTGTGTGTGTGTGTGCGTATGCTTTAGAGCGTGTAGGTGACGCTCGTCCCGGTGAGGCCGTTGTAGACGAAGGTGTTGTTGATGGGCACGTACTGCCCGGTGATCAGCTTCACCGCCTCCTGGGCGGCGCAGCCGCCGAGAAAGGCGCTGATCGAGTGCAGCTCGCAGCCGCCGTACCGGCATCTG
>NW_016201959.1:0-1277 GCF_001687245.7 Rhagoletis zephyria | reverse complement strand
AGAGAGAGAGAGAGAGAGAGAGAGAGAGAGAGAGAGAAATTAGAAACGTTGTTGTTTAAACACACATCACACATCACATCAAGTCACTTACATCTCATGAATCAGCTCGTCCTGGATGAACATGTTGCAGCCGAGGTCGCTGGAGAGGTCGCGAAATTCGCGCTAAGGAAAGGAAAGGAAAACAGGGGTTAGAAGGAAAAGAGCTCTCATAAGCCGTCTTTCACCTACCTTCAACTCTGCAATATCACTCTCCACCTCGTCATCCCGCTGTCCCGGGTGGCGGTTGTGCTTTCCGGTGAAGCGCTCCACCAGTCGCATCAGCAGGTAGAGGCGCAGCATGTCGTACTGCGAGGAGCCGGCGCCGCCGCCGCCCTCCTCGCCGCCCTCCCCCTCATCGGCGCCACTCTGCAGCTGCGGGCAGCTGGCCAGCGCCCGCAGCGCCGCCGACCCGGTGGTCAGCTCCTCGGCCATCGGCCCGGCGCACCGCAGCACCGTCAGGAAGCGGGCGTTTCGGCAGAAGAGCGCGAGGTCCACCTCGGAGACGGAGACTGCCGCCGCTGTTGCTGCTTCTGCTGCTCCGTTGGCAGTTGAAGTTGTGGCGCAAGTCTTCTGCTGCTGCTTCTGGAGCAGCGCCAGGAGGGCCTCTGCGTCCGCCCTCGCCTTCGCCCGGTAGATCCGCTGCAGACGGGCGTACTGCTCCGAGCCGCAGTTCATGTCGGGCAGAGAGCCGGCGAGCGGGAGGGTGCCGAACTGGGCGACAAAGGCTCGCAGAGCGCTGATCATCGCCCAGAAGGACGCAGAGCTGTTGGGCCGAGCTTTTTGGCTGTGAGGGTGATTTTTCGATGACTGCTGCGGCTGTGGTTGCTGTTGATGACATTGCTCATCAGCCACCACCACCACCTCATCCAGTAGCTTCTGCACGCCCGCGGGAATGCGCCGCGAGTCGGTGAAGACCGAGTTGAGCATTTTCAGCGCCTCCTCGTAGTTCTCCAGGTCGAGCAGTGCCGGCCCGACGCCGGTCTGCACATCCGTCTCGTCCTCTTCTTCTTCTTTATCATTACATTTCTTCTCTTCCTCTTCTTCTTTCTCCTTCTGCTGGTGTTCCTTCTCCTTGAAGCGCTCCATCTCCTCCACTATCAGCGCCTTCAGCTGCGCCTTCTCGCGATAGTTGGCCGGCACCGGCTCTTCTTCCTGTTCGCCACTTTTTTCACAACGCTCCCGCCAGCGGAGCAGGCCGCGGTAGATGATGACGAGGGCGGGCACCTGCGAGAGCTCCT
>NW_016201958.1:0-2420 GCF_001687245.7 Rhagoletis zephyria | reverse complement strand
ACTCAAGTGCGAAAGAAAAGTTCGACTTGGATAACGAAAAAAATTCTATGTATTGTGCGAATATGTATGTATAAAAGATAACATATTAAACATCAAGGCAAATAGATAAAAGCATAAAGATGTTAGTACATAAAAAAATTAAAATTAAAACATAAATTTGAAACCATGAAATATTATACTTAAATTAACTTCGTTTAGCCAGTCAAAAAATTTACATTGGAAATTATGAAACTTACTTGATAAGCTGTTTACTAAGTTGATTTTTCAGGTAATAACAGAGCATGTGTTTGTACATTTTTGGACATAATTTTTTGTCAAATTTATATAAATTTCGTATAATTTTTAAAACCCTCAACAGCACATGTGCCGCGAGTTAAGGTCAAAACCGTCTCGCTCGAGTTGTATATTTCGTAGTAGGAGTGGCGGAGAATCGGCCATCATCCTCCTCCGAGCTAACGGTCACAAGTTGTTGATTGCTGACGTGTAAGGCAAAATATGCAGAATTTTTATCTAGCTACCTGATACTATCAGCGCAATGAGCTTACACTTCAACATCCTGATTCCAAATATGCTCGTAATTTGGAGCAACAAAAAGACTTTATAAGTTCATACGATTTTTCCAGGGACTTCAAGTTCTTCTCGTAGCTATGATCTATATACGGGTTTGTTCTGTCAAATCGAACAATGGTTGCAATCGACCATTTTCGATTTGGCTGAATTTTTGTCAGAACTTTTCTTTTATCACATAACGTAGTTTTGTAAAAAAAACAAATAAAAAAAAATTTTCGTAAGTTATACAAAATTCTAAATTTCACAATTTCCGGGATTTTGAAAGTTTATTTTTTTAATAACTCTAATTATAGTTGCAAACATTGTCCTGGTGTTATTTAAAAGGTGATATTAAGGGCTACACAAAGAATAAATGTAAATTAAAAAACAAAATCAGAAAAAAATAAAAATAAAAATTATGAAGGTTTTGGATAAAAAAAATGGTAAGATCGAAAATTAAAAAAAAAAAATAATTGGCTCACTTTTCCATACAATACCTTAAACTGATCTTAAAAGGTCTTGAATTTTTTAAAGTTGTTTTTTTAAGACATGAATTTTTGAATTTGAAAAAATTGCAAACTTTAAATAAAGTTATGTAAAAAATAATTATTTTTTTTTTAATTTATATTGGTTCTTTATTAACGATTTTTAAATTTCAAAATTCTGTATTTTTTTATTTTTCGGTTTTTTTGCAGCCCCAAATATCACCTAAAAAACGAGATCAGAAGCATTTTTGTAACTATAAGAGTTTTTAAAATACGCAAGAAGTTAACTTGCAAAATCCGGGAAATATTGAAATTTCTATAAAAGAAATTTAGTTTTTTTGGCAAAAATTCGTTATATGATAAAACAAAAGTTCGAACTAAAATTCTTCTAAATCAAAAATGGTCGATTCCAAGCATTGATCGATTTGGCATAAACTAACCTATATAAATAACTTTTTTTAAATAAATCCTGCAGAGTAAGAAAGACCTCCCAACAAAAAAATTAGTCTATACATACCATAACGAAATTATTTTGTTATAAACTACCAGCTATCCAGTATTGAGCATGGAAGCTCAACCCTACATACATACATACACATTAGAGTGGTGCAAAAAAATTCCGACAAATGGGGTTTGGGTCACCTTTCAAAATTTGTCTTCTTGCCAAAAGAGATGCTGATACCACACTTTACGTTTTGAAGTATAAATTTAGAGGATGCTCATATTTTACTTTAGCTGTAGTGTGTACATATATTAATCACACAATTGGTTAAGCAACTCAAGAACATTTCCAATTTAAATTTTCTGAAAAAAATATTACCAGCTTCAGTTGTCATGGCGACAGTAGCTTTCTATAAAAATCTCCAATATTTTTGCCAGTTTCACAGCGATCCAGTAGCGCATTTCAAGGTAATTGAACACCCTGTATCGGTTACAGTAGAAAATTGAAAGTTGGTATAGAAATTACAAATATCAAAATTAAAAAATCTAAGGGGGTACCCCCTTCGCTAGGATGACATTTTTTCCCCATACAAAGTGCATATATATTAGAGTAGTCCAATTTTTGTCCTGTCGAGAGTAAGGGGGGAAAGGGGAAAATCCCCACATGGGCCCGGGCTTTCTCAGGGGCCCTGAAATATCAGAATCATATCTTTTTATTGTTTTTTACAATTTTTTTATTAGAAATACATTCCGATCCGTGCTGATTGTATCTGACTGTATACGTCAAGGAAAATTATCACATTCTTTTGAATTAATACAATTTATGTATAGATGGCCCTGTACACATGCACCTCAAAATTTCCAATAAAAATCACACCCACACACACATACTCTTCTGCTGAGCTTTAACGGAAGAGTAAATTTTTATTTGACCAATAAACTTGA
>NW_016201957.1:0-2420 GCF_001687245.7 Rhagoletis zephyria | reverse complement strand
ATAGCGGTCCCACATAGCGCGCGTTGCGCCCGATCGCAGCGTGGCCCTAAGTCGAGACATAAATACCGTTGCAACACTGAAAAATTGGATGGAAAAATGCAAAGGTCATTCGGTCGAGCACGCTGATAACTTGCTTACCGATTAATGAATTTTTACATTGATAGGATGTATGCACTGCCGTCCAAGGTAGTACCCGAACTAATTCCACAAAAAGAAAAGGGTCAGCATCCAGCTCCAGTCATGGTTTGGCGGATTGTCTCTTACGATGGCATCACTGGTTTGCCTTTCTGCGAACAAGAGGTCAAAACATCGGTGGAAGTTTACCAAGCAACCGTTTTGAAAGTTGTTGTAAAGTCGTCAAGCCGAAAGTCATGGACTTTCCAGTAGCATTCTGCACCGGCCCGTCAAGCTAAAACGATCCAAACCTGACTGCAAAGCAATTTGACAGTATTAATTTCCTCTGAAGAGTGGCCCTCTGTCAGTGCTGATTTGAATCCGCTGGATTACAACGTGTGGACAGTTTTATAGGACATGGTTTGCCACAAAAGATACCCCAACATTTATTCTACGTCCGTTTTTGGCAAAAATAAATTGCGAATTCAGATTCCTCGGACGCCAAAACCCCTAGAAAGGTCTTTTGATGTTATAAATATTCGCATAAAAAAATTGTTCTTAATTGTTTTAAGAGTCGGTTCCACCAGCAATTTAAATGGAAAATTATTTTTTATTTTAAAATTAAAATCATTTTTCACTTAAATTGCGTTCGCGAAATTTGCTGTAAAAGCTGTTCTGCAATCACCAACTTCAAATTAAAAAAAAACTCTTGAAATCGCCAACCAGGGAAAACTGAGAAATTTATATAATCCAGACTTTCAGAAAAACTTGGTTTCATCAGTTACCTTAATATTGCACTGTATTTATATTGCTCTACGGCATCACAGTCTGGTGGACATCCCTGGATAATTGTAGCTCTTCCATCCACGTTTACTAAAGCCCTGGAAACACTCCTAAACTTACCAACTAAATACCCAGATACTTTTAGGTCCCCACCGCCTGTCGATCTCGTGAACAAGTTCTCCAACCGTATCCCTTCGAGGAGGGATTGGGAGGGCGAATGGGTTTTGTGACCTTCGAATCTTCTCTAAATATTCCTTAAGTAACCATACCCTCCGATAGCAAGAATGTTGTTAAGTCACTGGTTTACTGTGAAACTTCGTCAAAAATAGACAGAATGTAGAAAAGTCCGCAACAAGTAAAGTTCAAAGTCTACTTTAAATATTGTGTAAGTGCCAGACCACAGAGACATACAGCAGACGAGATTGTGAGGAAGGGAACCACCGGATCTGACTTCAACTCTTCTCCCAATGCAGTTATACCTTATCCAATTGCAACATATGGCTTAAAACACACTTTGTCCAGAAGGTAAATAAAAAAAAGATGGTATAACCCACACGTGGGTCGACTAGACAGATATGGGCCAGCTTCGGTAAGAATAGATCCGATGCACTCATTTGGTTTTATCGCCCTCTACTAAGTCAAGGGACCGGTATTGTAATGGGTTACTGGTTGATGGGAAGGCATGCTAGCAGAATGAACCTGCCGGCCAATGACTGCTGTTGCGAAGAGGAATAAATTGCCTTACCCCTTCGTGGCCTAGAAGAGGTTTTTTTACCACGACCTCTCTGTTTTTCTGGCGGACCTAAGTTCTCGCGATTTATTAACTTAACGAACTGGTTCACTGGGCCTAAGTGAGCCTCTCTTCATCTTTGGATACAGGCGGTCGCTTTAACATAACCTAACCTAACCTCTTGTCGCTTTGAAAGTGGTGGTCAGTGCTTGCTCATCTGCTTCGCCGTTACAATGTTTTGATCTCCATACCATATGACTGTGGGAGTAGTGATTCAGATCTTTGATAGGGTACGAGCTGCGAGTGCCGCGTTGCCTGCGAGGCATTGAGTAGGAGTTTGCTCGCTCGCTCGAAATACGAGTTTTTGCATACCCTGCATAATACTTTGTCTCGATCAAATTACTTTACACAAATCAGGGCGTTCAGACTTGCTTTCATAATTTGGCTAGCACGTGTACGAACGAGTGTGTGGTTTGTGTTTGATTTACAAAAAAAAACAATGGTTGCATACCTTTAGGCATTTTCCTCAACAGTGGGGGCTTAAATAACTAGTCGTTTTTTTCTTCATTTGGTTCGTGATGTAGGATAAGTTACCTCTTTTCTATTTAATTTATTGACAGATTTTTCAAGGCGAAATTACTTGATTTTGGCATGATTGGCTTATAAATTACAAATGAGCCGTAAATTACGATAATGTGAACATGCTGTTTGGCCGAGCTTATCCTTCGAGAGACCTACAGTTTTACGCCCTCTCCGAACGGCGATTGTATTTTTATGAGAAGCTGTTTTTCAT
>NW_016201956.1:1534-2421 GCF_001687245.7 Rhagoletis zephyria | reverse complement strand
GGCGCTAGTCTTCAATCTGAAGTTTTACTTTAGGGGAAACATTTCAATTCAATTTCAAATCTCTTTTTATTGAAAAAAAGGGGGGTATGTAAGTATGTAAAAACGCGTAACAATGAGCAGAAATTGTCTATGGAGATCGAAACATTCGGAAGATTTGACTAGATATGAGGCCATTTGAAACCTTTGAACATATACGCCATGAGAACGAATTTTTGACCAATTCCGTTCGTGCGATTCCCTTGGAGCAGATCGTGTATTGGCTCCTCAGGTTGTTGTCTCGGATGTCGAAGAAGTGGTCGGCCAGTTGGAGATCAAGTAACCGAATAAGCGTTCGGGAGTCCTGTGACGCCAGAATGGAATGAATGGGTGGCAGTGTGAAAGTGCCAGAGGGGACGGCGCATCGGAGGTGAAGTCTTTTCAGGAATCGAGTTTGCACTGCCTCAATCATTTTGATGTGTTTGGTTTTGCGCGGGATCCACACTGGGCAACAGTATAAGAACTTGGAGATCACTAGAGCATTGTACAACCGGAGGTAGAACTGTGGGCATTTGACGATAAAACAGCGGAATATGCTGTTTACCATTGTGCGTGCGGAGCTAGTAACATTTGCGATATGTTCTCCGAAATCCAAGTCGTGCGAGACTGCGACCCCTAGATCGCGGATAGATTGTACAACTGGAAGGTCCTTTCCATCCACAGTGTAACAAGGGGGGGTCATGGAGGAGCTATCTGCGGCCAATACAGCGCATTTCGTCGGGGACAGGAGCATTCGGTTTTCAGTGCACCATCTAACGATTCCGTCAATAGCCGTCTGCAGAATTCTTCGCTCAGATTCGTCGCGTACCGGGCCGTGGATTTTCAGATCGTCAGCGTATAGCAGATATCTG
>NW_016201956.1:961-1472 GCF_001687245.7 Rhagoletis zephyria | reverse complement strand
GGCCGCACGAGGGAGTGAGAGGGCGTCCTCAACTCTTACGGTGAAAGAACGGTTTGCAAGGTAATTTGTACACCAGTCGATTGTTTGACGGTGTATACCTATGCCTTCCATTTTTTCGAGCAGGAGACGGTGATCAACTTTATCGAAAGCAGACTTTTGATCAAAATAGATGGCATGGAAGGGGACCTTATCGTTTATGTACTGCGAGTAGTCCTGGATCATGGTGAGGAGTTGAGTACAGGTTGATTTCCGAGGGACGAATCCATGCTGGTTAACGTCGAAGATATCGTTTCGTCTCATATATTGAGTGATGTGCGCAACCAGAATTTTTTCGAAGATTAAACACGAGATCACGCACTGGGACACCGGTCTGTAGTTGGCAGCGAGGTCCTTTGGGCCTTTCTTATGGACAGGTGTGACAATTCCGATTCGGAACAGGTCGGGAACCATGCCTTCCTCGTAAGAGCGCTGGAAAATCAGCGACAGCGGCTCACACAGGAAAAGTCGGAAC
>NW_016201956.1:736-951 GCF_001687245.7 Rhagoletis zephyria | reverse complement strand
AACAGCGGGGGGATGCGGTCCGGAGTAAGGGAAGTTTTTGATGGGAGGGATGCAAGGTGGCGCAGTACAACCTCTTCAGAAAACTCAACCGATCTATCAGGTTCCACGACAAAGCTATTATCACGTCCCAAGTGGGTGGTTGTTGTGCAGGACGGATCCGGAGGGTCAAACATGGTGGCAAAGTGATCGGCGAGTAATTCAGCTTTGCTCTGTGA
>NW_016201956.1:0-626 GCF_001687245.7 Rhagoletis zephyria | reverse complement strand
CTTGAGTCTCGAGTTTGAGTACCGGAAGAAAGCGCGGGAGTTCTTGAAATTGAGTTTGTGCTCCTCAATTGTGCGTTGTCGTAGAGAGGCTTTTCGTAATCGTTTACTCAAGGTTTCAGAATTACCGCTATCCCTAGCAATCCGATTCTTCAGTCTCTTAATGTGAGCGTCGATGCTTCCGGGTTTATCGGAATTGCGTTGGGTGTGAAAAGGTCAATCAGAGTGGTACAGCAGTCAACGAATGTGGAATACATTTCATTTNCTGACGGAAATGGGCGGTGCTGACGTGTGTATAAGTTCAAAACGAATGGCGCTGTGGTCTGAGGGTAGAGGACCATCGGCGATAGAAAGTGTAGTGATAAGTTCAGGGTTAGAGACGAGTAATAAATCAAGCGTGTTCCCGGAGACGTGAGTGGGACCCCCGATCATTTGGGTAAGACCGTTGAGCTCGCAGCATTCTGTAAACGCCGATTCTTTCGACGAGTCAGGGGTGAGGTCGAGACGAGACCAATCTATTGTAGGGAAGTTGAAGTCTCCGACTATGAAGACCGGATGATCAATAGAGCATAAGTCAGTGATGACGTTAGTGCATTCGACAGTGCGAGTAAAACGGGTCCCGGCATCAC